>NC_064620.1:407530913-407833943 GCF_023898315.1 Schistocerca nitens
TGCTCAGATGCATGTACTACGAATGTTAGCTACAAGATTCGGCAGGTTTTAATTCTCAACTTCAAATCCCAAGTAATTTTTATATTTTCGATATTATTTTCAATTGTTTTTTCATTCTAATGCTCAACGTAAACGTAGAAGGATACGTTTCAAAATACGTGCATTACTTACCCACATCAGTTTAGGTACACTGTATGTGGATCACTGTTATCTAGTCCTGAATACATAGGAACTTAACTATAACACAAATAAAATTAATTATGGAAGATTTAACGTCAAACGTACAGTAAAACGTGTCAGAAGGGAACAAACGTCGCTGGAGGAGACGTATTTGTGTCGTGTTATACATCAGACGATAAAACGTACATATAGCACACATTCATAAATGTTGGTGTTTAAATGTATTTTGTACACAAAATGTGGTTAGCTCTTTTCGTGCTGATAGCTGACAGCGCATTGCCCAGCAATAGTCAAACGGACTGCATCGTGTTATGGAGTACCACCAGATGGCAGCAGGCTCAACTTGGAAAAACTCATATATGTACGCATTCCAACCATGTGTAGTATGTACAATGACTACAGTACTCTGTACTTGTAAAATCTCTCTTATAATATTTTAAAACAATTTGAAAACATTTTCTTATTAAGAGACAATAAATGGCTGTGCCTAGTCGCTCAAACAGGCGCACTATTTAAAAGCAGACAATCCAAATAGCTAACGACTTTTCTAAACATCGTAAAATAATTTCGTAGGATTGCACGATCATATCCACAAGTGAAATAGACAGCAAGGGGCTTTTAAGTAGTCTGTACCCAACAGACCATTAATTTACATTTACACAACTTTTATAATGCATGTACTTACATTAACAGGCTGAGGGTAAATTATAGGTAGGGTTCGTGCTTACTGACTAATTTGACGTTTAGAGAAAACGTAAGTTCTACAGAGGTGTACAGAGTACGTCTATACCTTTTAACATAAACTGCAACATGCTGTTACAATCAATATAAGAATTAATTCATAAATGGAAGATGAAAAAATTATTCAAAATACAGTATCCCTGTACGACACAACAGGTCAAACAATACATTGTTAAGCAATATAATAAACAGAGAAAGGGGGAGGGGTGGGAATAGAGGATGGCCCAGGTCAGGGAGAGGTGGGAAAATGACGTTGGAATCTACGATCGTGTATTGAGACAACTCATCTCGAGCTTTGGTGAAAGTATTCAAAAGGCATCATATACGACATGTATCGTTTAAGAAGGATCGTCATTCACGCTTTGCGAATAGCTGCGTTCTAACAATTAGCATAGTGAAGCTCCAACAGCGCCTATGATCTGATATTAGTTTTGAATTCATATCACTGGATGCTTCATGCACAACCGGGAAACGCTATGGAACATGGACATAATCTCAGATTGGGTTTAGTGCAAAATGTAACCTGAGGTCTAGGATAAAACAGTTTAATTGAAAGACGAATTACAGGTACTGATCTAGGTGGTACTGAGAAATATCTGTCATGATTAGAGCTGCATGCCCATATATTATTTATGCAGATTACAGTTAATTGTCTGATATGGTATCTCCAAGTTCTTGTACTTCAAGCACGTGCGCTCTTTAAAGAAAAATGAAGCATTTCATGAGTATCTAATCGTGATCGATAGAATGTACAGCTTTATATACCACAATAGTTTGTGGGAGGAAGCGATAATGATCGTATTATGTATATGCGCTGTGTTGATTTCAAGCCGTATAAAACCTAGCTCGATGTCTAGGTCACGATAGGTGCCATTGCTGTTGCTTATTGATAGCTGCAACATGGAGGGTGCCTTCACGCATTCGTGTCATACGGAAATTTTAAGTTGAATCTAGCGATTTTCTGCTGCGTGATACAGGTTTTAGCCGGCCACTGGCTCCCGCTGGTTAAACTTCATATGACTGGCACAAATTCTTGTGTAAATCCAGCAGCTATTTTGTGTAGCCACAACAATATAATTTTTTTACACATAAGGTACAAATGGTTCAAATGGCTCTGAGCACTATGGGACTTAACTGCTGAGGTCATCAGTCCCCTAGAACTTAGAACTACTTAAACCTAACTAACCTAAGGACGTCACACACATCCGTGACCGAGGCAGGATTCGAACCTGCAACCGTAGCGGTCACGCGGCTCCAGACTGTAGCGCCTAGAACCGCACGGCCACTCCGGCCGGCTACATATAAGGGTACATTTCTAAACCAACATATCATACGGCACGATATGGTTTGTAACCCTAGGTCTAGGTTACGACTGATATAACATCTACATATATACAATAGCTAATTGAATAATAAAGGTATATAGTTTTATATGTGTAGTAAAATATTAATGTCACTTGTTTTCTAGCCACAGGTTTAGGGCATGGTAATTACAACCACACACATTTCTTCGAGATAGGTAACATGTAACTCTGTCCCAAGAATCGTGATGTGCAGTTCGTAGTATCAGCATAGCATAGTTCCGCTCTTCATTACACTGCTACTTCAATTTAGGAAACACTTAAAACACTAAAGTAAACCGACGTTTTGAACGAGATGAAGCGCTTATCCTATTGGCAATACTATTAATTTTGGGAGTTGGCTCTGCAAAATATCGCTTTGTAAGGTTCCTCCTAATTTTTGAAAACGGATTACCTATTACACTTCATATCAAATGAAGAAACTGCGACTCTGCCACGTTTCTGATGCAGAATCGCTCATAGAAAAACCTAGCATACACTGAAGTGACAAAAGTCGTGGGATAGTGATAAGCTCACATACGAATGGCGGCATTATCGCGTACACACTGTGTAAAAGGACAGGGCATTGGCAGAACAGTCATTTGTATTCAGCTGATTCATGTGAAAAGGTTCCCGATGTTATTAGGGCCGCACAACGGGAATTAACAGGCGTTGAACGCGGATTACTAGATGAAAGCTAAACACATGGACATCTCATTTCGGAAATCGTCAGGAAATTCATTCTCCGAGATCCATAGTCTCAAGAGAGTGCCGAGAATACCAAATCCGAGAATACCCAATTTCAGGCATTATATCTCACCACGGACAACGCAGTGGCCGACGGAATTCACTTAACGACCGGGAGTAGTGACGTTTACGTACAGTTTCCATAGTTAACAGACAAGCAACGCTGCGTGAAATAACCGCGGAAAGAAATGTGGGGCATACGACGAACTTGCCCGTTAGGACAGTGAGGCGAAATTTGGTGTAAATGAGCTATGACAGCAGACATTGCCGTGAGTGCCTTTGCTAACAGCACGAAATAGCCTGAATCGCATTTTCTGGGCTCATGACCATATCGGCTGGAACCTAGACGACTGGAGAACCGTGGCCTGTCTGATGAGTATGGATGTCAGTCGATCGAGCCATTTATTTGGCCAACCAGATCGCCCAACATGAATCTCATCAAACATTTAAGACAAATGACAGAGCGGTCACTTCGTGCAGAAGATCTCGCACCGGAAACACTTTCGTAGTTATGGACGGCTGAAGAGGCAGTATGCCTCAATATTTCTGCAGAGAACTTCCAGCGGCTTGTTGATTCCAGCCGGCCGGTGTGGCCGAGCGGTTTCAGGCGCTTCAGTCTGGAACCTCGCGACCACTACGGCCGCAGGTTCGAATCCTGCCTCGGGCACGGATGTGTGTGATGTCCTTAGATTAGTTAGGCTTAAGTAGTTCTAAGTTCTAGGGGACTGATGACCTCAGAAGGTATGTCCCATAGTGCTCAGAGCCATTTGAACATTTTTTTGTTGATTCCATGTCACCTCGGTGTTGCTGCTCACACTGGGCAAAAAGAGGTCCCACACGATATTAGGACCTATCCCATGACTTTTGTTATCTCAATGTAATGGTCACGCTACTTGGTTCTAATGCGGAGATTAATCGTCGCAAGAATTCATGAAACTAATTACCACTGAGGGCAAGTTGTACACTCTGCTCCGAATGACCGTGAGGTAACAGATAAGTGGAATCACTTTTAAACTCCTTTAAATAGGAAATGGTGCCAAGGAAATATAATTTGTTTATGACTTTATTTGAAAACAAATCTATGTAATTGTCTCCAAAAGTAAAAGAGCCACAACAGCATGGGCAAAATTAGTGCTCAGGAAACATGTGGTACAAAAATCTTTCAAGTCGAATAGGAAAACGTGAAAAACTAAATTCATACAAGTCATGAAACATTGTTATATGCCCATTAGCAGGGATTATGACGAAAGTAAATGTTCTATCATTCGGATGGATTAACAACAGCCGCGCGGGATTAGCCGAGCGGTCTCAGGCGCTGCAGTCATGGACTGTGCGGCTGGTCCCGGCAGAGGTTCGAGTCCTCCCTCGGGCATGGGTTTGAGTGTTTGTCCTTATGATAATTTAGGTTAAGTGGTGTGTAAGCTTAGGGACTGATGACCTTAGCAGTTAAGTCCCATAAGATTTCACACACATTATTTTTGATTAACAACAAACAAAGCCTGTATCGAGCATCGAAAGCCATTCTTGTTACAAAAGGCACATGAAAAACATGCTTCCAAGTCGTGAAAATTAGACAGAAATCGTCTATCTTAAACTTCGTTATACAAACCAAGAAAATAGTTACGTGTGAACCACATGGCCACTGAGACTGATTACTGACCTTGTTTCGCAAACGAGCTCAGGTAGCACACAGCGAAACTTCTCTTACCACACTGTAAGCTGCAAACAGCCAACCGCGGTAACAGACAGCCAAACAAGGCCTCAAGCTAAGCTCACCAAAACTACAGTGTCTCTTCAAACCCTATACGTAGAATTCGCCACGAGGCGGGCTGGGACCTGACAGATCCGCATAAGCTCGGACTCAAAAAGAGGTCTTCCTGTGCACATTACAGACTGACTCACAGATAACTATGCTGGAAGCAGTAGAAAACTGGGTACAGAATCATATCCTTGCAGTAAAAGTGCGGTAAATAATACGGGAAACATTTGAAGGATGGAAGTTGCAAAAGAAACAGACAACTTTCAGCTTTTCTAATGGCGTCACTAGCAAATACTAGTTTCATTTATTCGTTTTTATTGGCTTTAAGCTAACTTAGGTAGGTCTTAGAAGAGAAGGAGGGATATATGGCAGACTGTATATGGGTTATTCGGATCTCTGATAATTGGTAGCTCGCTACGAATCAGCGACAAGCTTCTGGGGGCCGCGGTCTGCTGCTGTTAGTAGCGGAGAAACAGTACCAGTTGGACGAACGATATTTGTTTAGCCGTTCGCGGCAATGGTTCCTAGAGCTGCTGCCCAGCGATCACACGCAGCACGTCGTATGGCGGTCGCTAGCAGTCACGACGCCTGGAGCCAGTAGACGACCTCCGTGGTGGTATTGCCAGGTTGCTTCAGGATATCCATTGACCCATTCACTTTTCGTGTGCGCACCTACAGTAGTCTTCTAACAAGTACTCATGCTTCTTGAAACTTGACAGATTGCCCACAATCGCGATGTTATGGATCTCCTGAGCTGCCCCAACACGAACACAGACCTCATTCTCTGCAAGGCGGCTGCTAGCATGCCTTCTTCTTCTCTGTGGACCCTACGAAATACTGCATCCTGAAAGCTGATAAATGTCATGTCGGTAGCCTAGTGAGAACGTCGGGAAAGTGTTATATTGAAGTACCTACACTGCAACTAATTAGTTCTTGCAAGGGGGAAGCGTCTGCAAGACCACATAAGCATTAATTTCTTTTATTTACACTACTGGCCATTAAAATTTGCTACACCAAGAAGAAATGCAGATGAAAAACTGGTATTCAATGGACAAATATATTATACTACAACAGACGTGTGATTACATTTTCACGCAATTTGGGTGCATAGATCCTGAGAAATCAGTACCCAGAACAACCACCTCTGGTAGTAATAACGGCCTTGATATGCCTGGCCATTGACTCAAACAGAGCTTGGATGGCGTGTGCAGGTATAGCTGCCAATGCAGCTTCAACACGATATCACAGTTCATCAAGAGTAGTGGCTGGCGTATTGTGACGAGCCAGTTGCTCGGCCACCATTGACCGGACGTTTTCAATTGGTGAGAGATCTGGAGAATGTGCTGGCCAGGGCAGCAATCGAACATTTTCTGTATCGAGAAAGACCCGTGCAGGACCTGCAACATGCGGCCGTGCATTATCCTGCTGAAATGTACGGTTTCGCAGGGATCGAATGAAGGGTAGAACCACGGGTCGTAACACAACTGAAATGTAACGTCCACTGTTCAGAGTGCCGTCAATGAGAACAAGAGGTGACCGAGACGTGTAACCAATTGCACCCCATACCGTCACGCCGGGTGATACGCCAGTATGGCAATGACGAATACACGCTTCCTATGTGCTTCCACCGCGATGTCGCAAAACACGGATGCGACCATCATGATGCTGTAAACAGAACCTGGATTCATCCTAAAAAATGACGTTTTACCATTCGTGCACCCAGGTTCGTCGTTGAGTACACCATTGCAGGCGCTCCTGTCTGTCATGCAGCGTCAAGGGTAACCGCAGCCATGGTCCACGAGCTGATAGTCCATGCTCCTGCAAACGTAGTCGAACTGTTGGTGTAGATGGTTGTCGTCTTGCAAACGTCCCCATCTGTTGACTCAGGGATCGAGACGTGGCTGCACGATCCGTTACAGCCATGCGGATAGATGCCTCTCATCTCGACTGCTAATGATACGAGGCCTTTGGGATCCAGCACCGCGTTCCGTATAACCCTCCTGAACCCACCGATTCCGTATTCTGCTAACAGTCATTCGATCTCGACCAACGCGAACAGCAATGTTGCTATACGATAAACCGCAATCGCGATAGGCTACAATCTGACCTTTATCGAAGTCGGAAACGTGATGATACGCATTTCTCCTCCTTACACGAGGCATCACAACAACATTTCACCAGGCAACGCCGGTAAACTGTTGTTTGTGTATGAGAAATCGGTTCGAATCTTTCCTCATGTCAGCCCGTTTTATGTGTCGCCACCGGCGCCAACCTTGTATGAATGGTCTGAAAAGCTAATCATTTGCATATCACAGCATCTTCTCCCTGTCGGTTAAATTTCGCGTCTGTATCACATCTTTGTGGTGTAGCAATTTTAATGGCCAGTAGTGTACTTACTATTTTAATTTTTTGTAAGATGACGCCGCATAAAATCGAGAGCGATTTTAATGATACTGACATCCGGCTCGGAAGGCTGCTTCGACCAATTCTGCATCCTACTGAAATGAATAGTGCACTACGGGCAAATCAGAAAAGCAGAGAATCTAAGCTGAATATCTGATCGTATTATTTCAATACTTTAAAAAGAGAGTAGTTTTAATGCTGGAATCACTATTGCTGAATCAGTATTGCTGAAACTTCCTGGCAGATTAAAACTGTGTGCCAGACCGAGACTCGAACTCGGGACCTATACCGGACTGAATAAAGGTCCCGAGTTCGAGTTTCGGTATGGCACACAGTTTTAATCTGTCAGGAAGTTCATATCAGTGCACACTCCGCTGTAGAGTGAAAATTTCATTCTAGAATCAGTATCGCTTTTTAGTTAATGTCGTTTACTTTTGCACTTAAAACCTGGAAGAAACAAAGATTTTATCCACCTATACTGTTCTCGGTACACACTGGTACTTTTTGGGACAGTATTCAATGCGTAACGACTGACGAATGGAAAATTTTCAACATTATATCTCTTTTTCTACCTGTCGCTCTCTTTAATTACCACGAATACCCTATCCCCTTTCGTACAAACGTGAACACACACACACACACACACACACACACACACTTCTCTCTCTCTTCTCTCCCTCTCTCCCTACGTGATATCGTCATAGCGTTGGAACTTCAATATTTAATGGAAATTAAATAATGTGACACGAGTATAAATGTTGATCTTAATGCTGACATTTGCAGCATATGTATGTATCTGTAAAACGAATAAAGAGCAAACGGCGCTCTACGTCAGCCCATTCGAGCCCCTCGGTACAAGCACGCCGCGATAGCACTGGCAGGATGCGAAATTTCTAGGGAGTTTATTTTCACCCGTGATAGTGAATCTTCTCGTCCCCAGACCTGCCCCGCAAAATCTGATACTGTGCAACCCTTCCAGCCTCCGGGACCGACAATACTGTTCACTCCCAGGGGAGGCAACGCTTGTGTATTTTCCCACAGCTGCAATCTTACTGATCTTTGTGTTCCGTTTTACAGTAGGGGTCGAAAATTAAAATGAAAAGAAGCTGAAAAGCTCTTTGAACAACTCGGTAAAATCCAGAATACATAAAAGCTACCGGACTGAATAATTCGAAAAACTGCAGAATATATAAAACGGACTAAACACACTATAGCCCATAGTGAAATTTCATTTATCGATGTCAGTTGCCGGAACGTAATAAGCAAATAAAGAAAGCTCGAGACACGAACTGTGGGAGAGAAGATATATAAAATGTGGAACTACTATGACTGCTTGCTAGTACGTAGTCCGCAACACACTCAGCAAGTGGACACGATGCGACTGCCCCTCTGCTGATGATACGTGCGTCTTACAGTCTGCAGTGCTACACGCAATTCTCGGAGGGGAAATGATAAAGGAATCACTCAGCATAATCTAAAATCGAGTCATTCTCACAGATACTGCATTTGCTTACGACCCCAAGAGACGTAGTGTCACAGATGTACTTTAAAATTTTGAATGTCGTCTTAAAGACAATTGAGGGCTGTTCTATCATTTCCACAAGATGTAGTATGTAGTTCAGACGTTTCAACATTCTCTCGAAGCCAGAGATGGCTTACGGGTGAATGTGATCTTTGAAAATGGCTATCTATAAACGTGGTTTCACAACTGAATCGGTCAGGAAAATCTCATGGATTAGTAATCTTAGAGAGGACCTAGAAAGCATTCTCTAAATCCCCGCTGCTGTATGTTTCTATAAATACGCTCACTAAACGTCTGATTTCTCCGGCGCTCCGTCTTACTCTGAAAATTTAGAAAATAGAGAAAAAATTCTCGGTAGCTATCTAGAAGCTATCCAATGTCGAACAGTTAGAACTTCGGCACAGAGACAAAACTGAACACATCTTGATTTATTTCAATGGTTAACTGTTGTACAGTAATATCACAGTAATCCTTCAAATACCACAGTACAGACTCATAGGCTAGTGAATTAGAGATGCCTACATAGTGCTGTGAAACATCCTATTCTCTCTGCCCAACCCCTTCACGACTGCCATGAAACGTCATTTATATTCGATGAGAGATCAAAGGCGAAAGGCGTTTGGGAGTGATCTGATCCACAGCTGCACATCAGCTACACATTGTTGAGAGCCGGGTCCAAGACCCATATATCTTTGTCAAGACGTTCCAGGTGGTTCAGTATAACTGATGTCAGCTGACCTGGAGTAGAGACGAGGGCTGAAGGGAGGGATTTACATAGAAACATTCGTATCTATGGAGATACCATAAGCCACTGTGGCCAAGAAGAAACTGTATGGTGAATCGCGTGTTGTTGAAGAAATAGGACTTCATGTTTCTGTAAAAGAGGATCCCAAACCCACCCAGAGACTTTTGGCAAGACAACGACACCGCAGTATCATTCTGGGAATCAGGTCTAAAGAACCCGACATAAGGCTTGTCTTAGTACTGTGCTTCAACAGTTATGGTATAATGGAAGAGACAGATATAGGAACTAGACAATATTTACAACCCAGCAATTTTAATCTATTAGATGTTCTGAAAGGAACATTCTTGGAGAATTAGTATTTCTTTTAGCGAGCGAAAAGAGTGCGTTATGTAACTGCAACGAAGCAGTTGGCAAATAATTCGATTGCGTGCTGGCGAGTTGAGAAATCTGAACTGGGCAAACAACCATGCTCACAGCAAACACGGAAAGCTATGACAGAGTGTAAGCACATTTCTTTTAAAATTATAAAGCATACAGTGTTACGCAACAGCAAGGAGGGTTACTAACAAATAATTCGATTGCTTCGATGGAGAATTTGAGCTGACCATTCAGATGTTAGAACATACCCAGAGAAAACTTTAAACATCAAGAATACAGAGTACTGCTCTCTCTCGGATATACATCTGTACCAGGCCTGATGTTGGGAGGTCGCTCAGGACTTTGTTGCAATGCCTGCTACCGGGAAATGCTGTCTGATGTCACCTATGTGCAGCTAATCAACACATCGGCATGTCATCCACACTCTGCCTGATAGTAGTACATATTGCTGAACCCAATTAACATATGCCTACCAATGTTCTGTTTGACCTAAAGTTATAAATAATACTGAGAGTGACCCAGATATAATTATCAGCACAAAAACTTCACTACTGGCCATTAAAATTGCTACACATCGAAGATGACGTCCTACAGACGCGACATTTAACCGACAGAAAGAAGATGCTGTGTTATGCAAATGGTTAACTTTTCAGAGCGTTTACACAAGGATGGCGCCGGTGGCGACACCTACAACGTCCTTACAAGAGGAAAGTTTTCAGTCGATTTCTCACACACAAACAGCAGTCGACCGGCGTTGCCTGGTGAAACATTGTTGTGATGCCTCGTGTAAGGAGGAGAAATGCGTACCATCACGTTTCCGACTTTGATAAAGGTCGGATTGTAGTCTATCGCGATTGCGGTTTACGTATCGCGACATTGCTGCTCCCGTTGGTCGAGATCGAATGACTGTTAGCAGAATATGGAATCGGTGGGTTCAGGAGGGTAATACGCCCTGCTGGATCCCAACGGCCTCGTATCACTAGCAGTCGAGATGACAGGCATGGCTGTAACGGATCGTGCAGCCACGTCTCGATCCCTGAGTCAACAGATGGGGTCGTTTGCAAGGCAACAACCATCTGCACGAACAGTTGGACGACGTTTTGCAGCAGCATGGACTATCAGCTCGGAGGCCATGGCTGCGGTTACCCTTGACGCTGCATCACAGACAGGAGCGCCTGCGATGTTGTACTCAACGACGAGCCAGGGTGCACGAATGGCAAAATGTCATATTTTCGGATGAATCCAGGTTCTGTTAACAGCATCATGATGGTCGCATCCATGTTTGGCGACATCGCGGTGAACGCACACTGGAAGCGTGTATTCGTCATCGCCATACTGCCGTGTCACGCGGCGTGATGGTATGGGGTGCCATTGGTTACACGTCTCGGTAACCTCTTGTTCGCATTGACGGCACTTTGAACAGTGGATGTTACATTTCAGATGTGTTACTACTCGTGGCTCTACCCTTCATTCGATCCCTGCGAAACCCTACATTTCAGCAGGATAATGCACGACCGCATTTCGCAGGTCCTGTACGGGCCTTTCTGGATACAGAAACTGTTCGACTGCTGCCCTGGCCGGCATATTCTCCAGATCTCTCACCAATTGAAAACGTCTGGTCAATGGTGGCCGAGCAACTGGCCTGTCACAATACGCCAGTCACTACTCTTGATGAACTGTGGTATCGTGTTGAAGCTGCATGGGCAGCTGTACCTATACACGCCATCCAAGCTCTGTTCGACTCAATGCCCAGGCGTATCAAGGCCGTTATTACGGCCAGAGGTAGTTGTTCTGGGTACTGATTTCTCAGGATCTATGCTACCAAATTTAGTGAAAATGTAATCACATGTCAGTTATAGTATAATATATTTGACCATTGAATACCCGTTTATCATCTGCATTTCTTCTTGGTGTAGCAATTTTAATGGCCAGTAGTGTACATTACTGTTTTCTTGTTAATCGTAGTTTGCAATGAGAAGATGTCCAATGCTTCAGAATAAGTTTTGTAAAGGGTAACTCCTTACAGTGTATCTGCTGTCAAAAACTGATGTATTTTCAGGAATTAAAAGCAGTAATAATCCACTTTATTTTCACCTTTTCAACAGATGCACCGTATCGTTTTATTTGACATTAATTTTACCGTCCGTTCAAAAAGCTCCGAGAGTGATTTTATTTCTGGCTTATAAGCGATGTTAGCACAGTAACTATTGAAATAACAACAGAAAACAAGAGAGATTTATGCGACTCAGTTGTGAGCAAGCAGTGTTAAGTCTTGGACCTGCCACCGTAGTTTGACAACGCTGCTGTTTCACGAAACACAGGAGGGCATTGAAATGAACGTTTGTACATCAAGTGTTCAAGACATTCTCCAGAACGTTTTGAACAAGAAAAATGTGTGTACAAAGCTTGTTCCGCACTCCTTAAACCTCAAACGAAACCAACGAGGCATGGACACCTGCCGCGATTATACTGTAATGCAAAATGCATTCAGTTCTTTCCTGGGAATAATCATCACGGGTGACGAGTTTGATGTTATCAGTATGAATCTACCACAAAACGACAAAGTGCAAAAGTTCCCATGAAGGGAACTCATTTATGCCAATGTGACACGCGAATTGAGCATCATCCCACAGAAAGGCGTTTCTGTCAGTTTCACAAGCTTTTATGAGCGTTTTGAGTGCTGTACTCACGTGGGGAGAGACTATGTAGAACACGCAAAGCATTAAAAGCACCATCTTAACATTTTATTTTTATTTATTAATTTATTTATTAATTTTTGTAATGCAGTCTCTAGCCTTTTTGGACTCACGAGGGAGGATACAAATATTTCACTGCAGCGACATTTGCACTCATTATCAAATAAATGGGTAAAGGACACCAGATGCAGAAATGTACTCTGGTGACTGTGTGTATCAACATGTACTATGACTGGTTACTGCAGCAGATTCAGTTGCTACCGTAACTTATGTACTTTCCCAAACTATGTGTGGGGGAGCGTGCATCGGGTGTTCCACATTAACTTTTCTCAAAAACTGCAAACAGTTTTCATCATTACTTATCATTCTAAGCGAAACAATTTTCTGCTGAACCTCCGAGTCCAGAAAATTTCTCCTCTGTCGATTCGAGACCGGTAATGGCACCAGTTTCAATAAACCACTCTCACACAACTGCAGTAAGATTACTTCAGTTATCGACAACAGAACAATGAAGTTCTTTAATTTAACTGTCTCCCATACTTCGTGAGATGTATGGGGAACGAGGTAATGTTGTGTTTAACAGTAATCTTTGTAACCCATACGTCTCTCTTGTGGAGGCTATCACAGAAGTTGAACGATTACATGCATGAGATTTTCTCATGGATTAAACTAAACCGTAACAAAATTCACATCTCCTCTGTAACTGCCCCCTAGTATGGTCCCTGAGTGAAAAACAATACTAAAGCTTCGATTAGATGACAGTTTTGCAAGATGTTTAACTTGTGGATATATTTTGTGTTCCTCAAGACAATCACACATTATTCTGCCAGGAATTTATTGTACGTGACGTGCCTAAGTAATGAGTCTTTCACTTATTTATTCGCGAAACTCTGATCTCAAGCCTGTCGGTGTGGCCGAGCGGTTCTAGGCGCTTCAGTCTGGATCCGTGCGACCGCTACGGTCGCCAGTTCGAATCCTGCTTCGGCCATGGATGTGTGTGATGTCCTTAGGTTAGTTAGGTTTAAGTAGTTCTAAGTTCTAGGGGACTGATGACCTCAGATGTTAAGTCCCATACTGCTCAGAGCCATTTAAACCATTTTTTTTTTTCTGATCTCGGTTGTATTGCGGATCAGCTGCCAGTCCCTACACTAGCTGTTGATCTTCTACAGCAGGGTCGGCCACGGTGATCCAAACCGCACACGTGCCGGGTATGCCGAGCGAATTCTGGCCTGTCTCGGCTTTTCTCGGTCCTTTTCGGAAGTATCAGGTATAGCTCAACATTTCATTTAGTATTGCAGAGTGGTATTTTCCGGTCGACACAACTCTCTTCAGTTCGGTAGAATCGTGGTGTCAGCGCTGTTTATCAAAATGGTTCAAATGGCTCTGAGCACTATGGGACTTAACATCTGATGTCATCAGTCCCCTAGAACTTAGAACTACTTAAACCTAACTAACCTAAGAACATCACACACATCCATGGCCGAGGCGGGATTCGAACCTGCGACCGTAGCGGTCGCGCGGTTCCAGACTGAAGCGTCTAGAACCGCTCGGCCACTGCGGCCGGCGAAAAATTTCAATTTTAATATCCCGCCATATCGGAGTTCCGTCAGAGGTCGCAATTGGTGTTCCTGAAAGCCATAGGCATCTAGTAAATAGTCAGAACCTCAAAATGGCCTGGATGTTACGGACAAGTGCGGAGTATAGCCCAAGAGACGCCATTATTGGAAGTCTTCACGCTGGTCGTCCGCCCACTGAAATAGGTTGATTCTTCAGTCCCCGAAATCAACTGTTTATGGTATTGTGGCCAACCATTCGAGGAAACGCGTGTCACCAACTTCTGCAGTCATCGAAAAGGCTCCGATGCTAATTTTGGAGGACCCGGGGCATCAGTATTGAGTGTCAACGAGTTAACAATGGCAGAGCAGTACCTCATACGAATCATTTAGTCCAAAACAGGCTCTCGGATAATGTTGACATGTTCTGATCGAAGGAGTTCTGGCCTTCGAATAGCCCGGATTTGAACCCCGTCGACTACTATGTTTGGAGCGTAGTCGAAAGAATTACCACTAAGACGAGGCACCCTAATGTCGCACTCTACGCACCGCTATCGGAGCAACATTAACGAATATGGACAGCTCTATTTTAAAAATTGCGTGTGATAGCTTCAGGTCAAGCTTCGAGGCCGTCATTGCGGCTGAAGGGGATTACATCGAGTAATGTTACCCTTGAAAGATGTCACTACTCACACGTAAAAGGATTTTCATTTGTATTTTGTTCTAATGAAAATGCTTTTAAAAATGTTTCATTCGTCGATATTTAAGCACCGCACCTTGTACAACCTGAGTCACTATGTTACAGTAAAGGACCTGAAAATGGAATGCCGAATCCGGTTGCTTATGGAATAAATCATGACTGAAAATACAGCTGTTGGTTTATTTAATGTTGGTTATGTAATTTTATAGTCTTAAGTGTCGACCTGTTACGACTTAACCTATAATTTTTTTTCTCTTGTTTCAGGTAAGCACTAGTGATGTCAACGTTACTCCTGTTACGCAGTACTTGGATTCCTGTACCAGTAAGGGGATAACTCAGCAACATCCTTTCACAGTGAGTTATTACCAGTCCATAGAGACGATACAGTGAATTAAAGTAATGTATTTGGACGGTTAGAGAGGTTTCCTCTCAATGATTGGAGCATTTATATGCAGCAACAGCCAGATATATAGCCAACGGCTGAATATGACTGATGGAAACTGATCAGTTATTGAAGAATTTATCCGGGATGACAGACCCATGACACCGTAATGTGTACCAGAGGAAAATGAGGTAAAACCAATCTAAGGTTCTGGTAAATAAACGGATTCTGTTCGTTTGCTGTGTTCCTTTTATCTTGACCAGAGAGACTATGCATTTACGATGGGCTTGCGTCATGATGATCTGCAAAGTACCTCTATGAGTTGGAATCAATGCTGTCACTAAGTTCCCACGTATGATGAAATATGGACGTTTCATTTAGATTCAATTCGTGAAAGAACTCATTAAAACGGAGGTGACCAGGAATTTTGCTTCCGCGATTGGTCAGAACACGTAACGGAACATTACTTTGCAGTCATATAACGGGAGAAGGATTCTCATAGACAATTGCGCAAACATGAAACTATAATTATAACATTCCTTCGTTTTCAAGTTGCGGTTCATATGACGAAAATATACGCAGGAATCACAGTGGTGTTCTTTAATCTTTCGTAGATTTCAGATGAAACAGGAACCTCTTTCCGAGGTAATTTTAACTATAGGTACATCGAAATGCATTCGACCACGCATGAAACACTTTTTTAAAACGGAGGAACATTGTCATAAATGATGATTAAGGCCGAATTTCACTTAGCAGCACGAAATGCGCATAGCAACAATAACAAAGGCGAAGTGCCTATGTGCAGACTATTTGTACAGGGAATCCAGGCTAGAACATATTTTTCTGTTTCTTTGAACCGTAAGAAACATATTCTTTTGGGTGACAATTCGGTATATATGACAACTTAGATATTTTTGGGCTGCAAACAAGAAAACACGTCACTTGCGAGGAAGAGCAATAGACTTCAGGATGTTTAACCTCTGAGTCAGTGAGGATCACTTCTTTTTGCAGGTACACTAACACTGACAGAAAGTTTGACTCAGTGGCAGTAATTTCTTCCGTGTAGCCATCTGCGCGGCCTAACTTTGCTGTAGAGGTCCTGCTTTTTGCCGGTAAATGAAAGAATAATCATGTGAAAACTCTTCATAGCAAATAATATGACGCAGTTTACTACTGATGTCACTACTAATGATACTACCGATAATGATAATGATGATAATTTAATCAGGGTGATGATTTGGGTGTTATCGGGTTTTAATCTCGATAATACTGTTCTACTGGCACAATGTTTATTCGACATTCCTCCTAGACATCATCAGGTGCTCCTGACCTACTCAGGAGCATCCGATGAGGTCGGCGTGGTACATCGATGAAAGATTATGCCAGTAAGACTCAAACATGTGACTGAAAACCCGAAAAAACTGAAACGCTATCACGTCTGACAGGGCAGTGCCGCGCTTGCTATTCTACTTCAGTCTGGAACCGCGTGACCGCTACGGTCGCAGGTTGGAATCCTGCCTCGGGCATGGATGTGTGTGATGTCCTTAGGTTAGTTAGGTTTAAGCAGTTCTAAGTTCTACGGGACTGTTGACCTCAGAAGTTAAGTTCCATAGTGCTCAGAGCCATTTGAACTATTTTTTGAACCGAACCGCGTAAGTCGATGCTGCTAATAACGTTACCTTCTATCCTCCATGCTCTGTTAGTCAGCTAGAGCGCTGTGATGTAACGTATGCACAGTGCACGGAGACATAAATGTATCGATAGACTGGAGAATTTCGTAAGCTTTCTGGAATTGGAAGTACGAAAGACACAAAACCAATCCATTACGGCGAGCTGGTGAACACATCATGCAGTAAGCCGTATCTAAACGCAGCGCAGTTGAAGCACACATCTGCACATTCCCCGGTCAGAGAATACAGTTCTCATCAAGAAACGGGAATGTTGTGTACAAACCAAAGATGCGGTCGTCAAGGTGAGGCTATGTCGGCCATAATTTGATTGGGAAAATATCATTCGTAGCTGGCGAAACAGAATATTTTCCGACGAAATGCTACTTTTTAACATGTTTTTATTAGTTCACATTCTTGTCTGTTAGCCTGTTCGGTGCAAATTTTGCAACTGATTTTAAACTACTTTCTCATGAATTAGATTCTTGAAACTTCCAACATAGCCTAGAACTGGATGCTAGTGCTACATTAATTCGCTTTTTATCCTGGTGTGTGGCGGAGGGCACGTTGTGTACCACTGCTATTCCCAAAACAAAGGCAACGCTGATGGCGCTGCACGATGTCGATATAAACTATCTTATAAGAACATGGGCCAAATTAAATAAAGGAGTTTCATTTACTGGTATAGCAAACCGAAGAAAAGCCAAATTTTCGCATTCTGTCCCTCATGGGACAATCGGGTCTCGTCCGACCACCATGTCCCCCTCACATATGCCGTCATTGGATGCGGTATGGATGGATGTGGGTTCAGCACACGGCTCTACTGACTGTTGTCGGTTTTCTTGACCTTGCAACCGCCACTTCGCACTCAAGTAGCTTTTTAACTGGCATCACGAAGCTGAGTGCGTCCCGTTCCAGTCCTCTCACCAAGGAAATATTTTTGACATTACCGGGAATCGAACACTTGTCCTGAGCATAGCAGCCAAACACGCTGACTAATGAGTTACGGAGGCTTACGGTAAACCGATGGAGCGATCTTAAAGCGGCGAATTAAATTCAACATAAAAAGGGGCAAGAATTTGAGAAAAGTTGGAAAGAGGTGTCAGTGGATAAAAAAGAGATGTCGGAATTAATAAGTAGACGACAAAAACCTAAATAAATGGATGTGAACAGCAATAATTTAGGTAACTTAGAGATAAAATGAACAGAAAGTGGAAGGAAAGCCAGAGAAAAATCGATGGAACATACAAGTCAAGAGATGAAAAATTAGAACATGTAATTTACGCCCAAAGAGCTTTATAATAAACTACTTTCGAGGACACATATCAACGAGCATAGTGAATAAAGATGACTAACGTAACTGTATAATGGATTCAAAAAACAAACCGAGAAGGTGATAACGAAATTTGGTGAACGTTTGTCATTGACCAGAAGAAATTGCATCAACTGAAGATGAAAACATAGTGCAATAAGGTAACAGCTTTGTGAATGAATTACAAATAGCTTTGTAAGTGACAAACGTTCTGGTATTGATGATCCGCCAGCATTTCTCTTACGGATATCACACCAACATGTGGGAAACAAAATTAAATGAGAGCGGATACAAGTGAAATTGTTTGTAAGGTTGAAAACTAAACTGACGACACACTCGTATTACAACCAGCATCACTTCATCTCAGTGTAGCATTTGCACCCAATGTTTTCGATTATTTTTCGTATATCTACGAATCTATGTCTTCCTCTACACTTTTTACACTGTAAACCTTCCTCAGATATTATGAAACATATATTTTGTTGCCTTACAAAATGTGTCCTGTCATCCCCTCCCTTTTCCTTGTCAGTGATTTCGACAGGTTCCTGTCCTTGTCGATTCTGAGGAGAACTTCCGCATTTCTTAAAAGTCCACCTAATTTTCAGCATCTTCCTACAGCAAAACCTCTCAAATACTTCGACTCTCCTCATATTTTGTTGCCTTGCAAAAATGTGTACTGTGCCGGCCGCGGTGGCCGTGCGGTTCTGGCGCTGCAGTCCGGAACCGCGGGACTGCTACGGTCGCAGGTTCGAATCCTGCCTCGGGCATGGGTGTGTTTGATGTCCTTAGGTTAGTTAGATTTAAGTAGTTCTAAGCTCTAGGGGACTTATGACCTAAGATGTTGAGTCCCATAGTGCTCAGAGCCATTTGAACCATTTTTTGAAAAATGTGTACTGTCATCCCCTCCCTTTTTCTTGTCAATGATTTCAACAGGTTCCTGTCCTTGTTGATTGTGAGGAGAATTTCCGCATGTCTTACAAGTCCACCTAATTTTCAGCATCTTCCTACAGCAACACCTCTCAAATACTTCGACTCTCCTAATTTTCGGTTTTCTCATAGCACAGGATTCGCTTCCATACAATACTGTAAAAAAAAAAATTCTAATGGCTCTGAGAACTTAGAACTACTTAAACCTAACTAACCTAAGGAAATTACACACATCCATCACACAAGGACATCACACAGCAGCCGCGTGGTTCCAGACTGAAGCGCCTAGAACCACTCGGCCACAGGGGTCGGCCATTAGAACTGCACTGTTTTATGCTGTCTAACGCTTTCTACAGGTTAACAAACTCTATGAACATTTCTTAAAATTTCCTAATTCTTACTTCCATTATGAAGTGCAACGTAAGAACTCCTGCTCTTAGACCTCCAATTATACCAAAGCCAAACTGATTTTCGTGTAAGAAAGTTTTCCTTTGCGTTCTCCGGTATATTATTCTTGTCAGCAACATCGAAGCCTGAGTTGTTAAACTGATTGTGCGATATCTGTCGCCCCTACCTTCCCTTTCTGTATTCGGTGATGTTCGGACGATCTTTTTCGGAAAGTCTCGTGGTATGTCTTCACATACATGGACTTTACGAGCCAACACGAATTGTCGTTTCGTTACCATTTCCCCCAATGATTTTAGAAATTCCGAAAGAACGTTATCTAAGAGCGGAATGTTTAATAAAACGATCGCTGCTCGTACAAGGTCAGATAGTGTAAGGCTTTCATACCTTACACGTGCTTGTGCTCCGCTCCTCTCGTTGCGGCGTATCTGGAAAAAGTTCATGCGCAAAAAGGCTGAGGCTGCGACAGTTCTATTAAAACAGCAAGTGCTGTTAGACCTGAATCCCACCGTGGAAACCCAAATTAATACGTATTGAATATCTCTCCAACCATAGAAACGTAATGCTCATTTACGCAGGCTATTCGATTAGCAAAGATGGACGCGATCGTGCTCACTGATCTAGCAGCTTTCACAGGAGTGAGAAATTAATGCTGTTTACGAAAATAGCGAGTACATTAATTTAGTTTACGTCCCTACAACGGTACTGTACGCTGAGAGGCATCTGAGAGGCATCTGACTGATCAGAGCTTGAGTTACAGAGATACTTCTACCGTGGATGAAACTAGCATCGACTGGTACACGACAGCATGAACCAGATGTTAAAACGTATTACTAGGAATCAGATTCAGGGTGTCACCATTTACGGAGTGAGTGGCACTGTTGGAAATGAAACAGCAGACAAGCCAGGCTGGCCACAGCTTGATTCCCGCTCGAATACCGTTTCTGAGGATATCTATATAATATTGCCGCTTGTCCAGGATATCTTCATATTTAGTATATTTCTGTTCGCCTACAGCACTAATCGCTTCCATCCCCAGCACAAATACCTATAAGCGCGACTGTATTTTTTTTCTGGTGTTTGCGTTGGTACGTGGAACCTCATTTCCATTGCTTCATTTCTTCATTTCCGAGTAAAAGAAGCGGAGTGAGTTCAGCAGGTCAGCAGGCTCGTGTACAAAGGACGTGGCAGACAATTAGTAAAACATTTAAGCCGTTGTTTCGCTTAAGTGCTCCTGCTACACAATCAAAGCCAAACCACAGTTTAGTACACTTACAGAATATTTGTAAGGCACTAATGTCCTAAGTTACTGCAACATTGTAAACATCTCCGATTAACTTTTGTAAATACATGCACGTAAAAAGAAACAGGTAAGTTGTTGTAACTAAAACGGTAGGAAGCTGGCTGGGAAGTGGAAAAGTTCTGGGAAATACAAATAAAGTTTCTTTAGACAACAGTTTATTAAAAACAATTGAAAATCTTACTATGAAAATATATACCAATAAGGGGCTCAGAGCACACAAAACATTTTAAAATTTCAAAAACCTGCCACACAAGTAGTTGAGAAGGGATTAAACCAATAACAATCGAATAACAAGTAGTTTGCACAACTAAACCAAATGTTTTGAACTGCTGCTATAACAAACAAGGAACCACAGGTTCACTGACTGTTTAACAATTAATCGCCTTGTGGGGCTGGTTATAAGCAGAAAAGAAAATCAAATGACAAAATTAGCTACTGGAAAATGGGCTTAAGCCCTAATTTTAGGTATGTTCTATTAGCAAACCGAAAAAGAAAGAAACTGTAAGTTATAGGCAGGTACGATACAGTACAGTAATCACATGCAACTTAGATAATCAAAAAATTCAAGTGAGGTAAGTTGTTGCAGTGAGAATAACAAGAACAATTACAGATTAAGAACATAAATACTAAAACTAAGGGGACATAGACAAAACCCCGTTTTGCTTCCAATGAAATTTAACAGTAATTAAAAAAAGTTCATGTACTGAATTACGGACCAGCGACCATGTAGACAAGCATTACAATAGGCGAAGATGCTTTATGCTTTACCTGGAATTGTGCGAAATCACAAGAAACCCATGGGTAACGATAGAACACATTCCTGCGGCACAGTGACCAAATAAAGCTTTAATCAAAGCTTATATTAAAGGACACCCTTAGGCAGTGGTTTACTAAAAAATCAACGTCAGGGACAGCAAACGGCCAGTAGTAATCGCTGAAATACACAGGCACAGTGAACAAAGTCCAGTGGGCAGTAGTCCAAAATAAAAATAAAAACTAAAAATTAATTACCATACAGAAGGCTACTTCAAAAACTAACGAATGGCAAATAAAATGGGTTTCATATAGTCAGCTGGCCAGCTACCTTGCCAAAATTAGATACATTTTATCAGTCGTATTGCAGAACTGTTTGGTGAATGTCACAGAGAAGTCACTGACAAACAATACATTTAATAATTAATCTACAACAGAAATATATAAGCAAGATTAAACACTACACAACTTAGATATAAACCAATAAACGAGTATCAGTAGTCAAAACATAAAAACAACACAAGCAGCACTAAGGGCTAAGTAGTATTTACATGGAAAGCGAATGCGAGCAGAGATTGAGTGCTCAACACTATTTTCGTTAAAATGCAAAAACAAATAGACGAACTCCAGCACCTTAAAAAGAACTGACAAGTGTGACATTAAAAAATATGGGAAAAGGTTTACAGAGTGAAATGAAGAACATAGCTTTAGAGACATTGCAGGCTGCTCTCGTCCTTCAGTAACGTGGCGACTACATAACAAAGTTGATACTCGTTTTCTTCAATTTGTAAAAGTGTGCACTAGATAAACAACACCAACGGTCGCCTTAGGCCCACAATACCAGACCGGAGTAAAGACGCAAATATCAAAAAGGCGTGAAAGGAACCAGGACGCATAACTGTTATCAGAGGACCTCACCATGTTTCACGATAAGGGAGACAACGATTCCCCTGGCCAGACTTCCCTCCTTCAGTCGTCGAGTACCTGCCAGTTAAATTCTCAATTGTCACGAAGACGCCGAAAACACTATACTGCCTAGGCTGCTGGTTTCGAAAATGTTTGGCCAAAATGGAGTATTCGTACGTCCCTTATAAACAAGCACTTTTAACCACCGCTGCTGCTAATTAGCCCCCTCCCTATAGCTCGCTGCTGGAACTTCACGGATTGTATTGGTCCTCCAAAGGTGGTGGAGTTCGCAACACAAAGTGTTTTGCCTCCCATGCACGTGATAAATGTGCTCTTCTGGCTTGAATTGTTTCCTAGGTTTTGCAACAGCTCGGTTTCATCCATAGAGTCTGCTCACGCAGCGCTTTCCTAGAGCAAGCCGAGCACGGGCATGTGTACTGATCAGCCAAAATATTATGATCACCTACATAATCGCCGGTGTGTCCACCTTCGGCACGAATAACAAAGGCGATGCGTTGTGGCATGGAAGCAATGAGGCCTTGGCTGGTCGCTGGAGGGAGTTGGTACTACATTTACACACACACACGTCACCAAATTCCTGCAAATTCCGGCGAGAGGGGAGATGAGCTCTGACGCTACGTCCAATCACATACCAAATGTGTTCGATCGGATTCGAATCTGACGAGTTGGGGGGCCAGCGCATCAACTGGAACTTGCCACTGTTTTTCTCGAACCACTCCATCACGCTCAAAGCCATGTGACATGACACGTTATCTTCCCGAAAAGTACCACTACCGTCGGGAAACATGAAGGTCATGAAGGGGTGTGTGTGTGGTCTACAACCGTCATGGCGCCTTGTACAAGCTTCACTGGACCAATGGATTCCCCGTGAATGTTCCCCAGAGTGTAATGAAGCAGCCACCAGCTTCCTCCGTCCGGCAGTACGGATGTCAAGGGAATGTTTCCCCGGAAGACATCGGAGTCGTGTCCTTTCATCGGCATAATGAAGAAGGTATCAGAATTAATCAGACCACGTAACGCTCTGCCACGCGCCAACGTCCATTGCAGCTGTTCACGTGCCCATTTTAGTCGTAGTTGCAGATATCATGGTGTTAACGTTGGCATATGGATGGCTCGTCGGCTGCAGTGACCCATCGTTAGGAGTGTCCTTGCACTGTGTGTTCAGACACACGCGCACTCTGCCCTCCATTAAAGGCCGATGTTAGATTCGACACAGTTCGCTGCCTGTTCTCTTTTACCAATATGCCCAGCCTACGACGTCCGATATCTGTAATGAGATCTGGTTGCCCAGCCCCACAATACCTGGACGCGGTTTCACCTTGCTTTCGCCATGTTTTGAAGACACTCACCATAGCACTCCTCGAAAACCGGAAAAATCGTGTAGTTTCCGAAATGCTCGTCCCGAGCCTCCAGGTCATCACAATATGCCCTCGGTTAGACACGGATAGATCGCGCGCCTTCCTTATTCTACACACAGACAGCACGCTCACTGATACTACTTGCACCGTGCGTGTGCCTGACTAGCAGTCATTCCTCGCCAAATGACTCTGCTATCGCCTGGACGGGTGTATATCGATAGTGGGTCGCTAGTCATTGCGTTCTGGTTGACCACTGTATACCGTCCGCGGCGGTTCACGCACACACTATCGCGGCCCAGAGTCCGCTAGTCTTCCAGTAACGGGACAGAAGTAAAAATATTGCAAATAAACCTAGACCAGTTAAGATATCAAGCAGTAACGAAATACTTGAAACGCAAGACGAAAAGGATGTAATTATTATAGAGGAAAGTTTCATTAGCCCATGCTCAACATTCACAACAGCTGAAATTTTATGTACATCTTCGAGAGACTCTGGTGCTTACTATTTAGTTTCATATTCTATGGATTATATTCACGATAAAAGTTATGATGTGGTACTTGTCAACGAAACAAACGTAGAATGTGTATAAATATTTTAAAAAATTATATGGCTACATGCTAAACATTTAAAAGCTTTTTGCTGTGTAAGTGACCAATTATTTCTATTCAAGATTTCCTTTATGTTTCAGAAAGAGTTGTTAACGACAAACATTTTTAAAACTACTTTTGAAGATACTGTTGCTATGTGCATGCACTTTACACTCATCGCTGTGCCGAAGTTAGATTAATTAAAGTGTAATGCAGAACGTTTTTCCTCCTTGTGTTATGCTTATGAATACCTTCGTTATTCACAAACTCAGATGGATTGTTGATAACAAATATCATGACTCGATAATGTACTGTGAGGATAGGAGTAACATTCCCAGGTACCTAAAGAGATATTTGTGTGATGTAGATTGATGAACATTACACGTGATGGACGACCTTGGCTGTAAACAGTGGTCAGGTTCAGACGGTGAGAAACAGAGTTCTTGTATTTAAAACGTAGAAAATAACGCGCTTTAATAATTTTAATTGCCAGCTCCACGATAAAAGGAGAGATTCTCGCTAATATCATCATTTACAGAGCGTTAATGTAAACTCTGATAAACGTCAAAACCATGTCCGCCAGTAATAGTAAAATGTGTTATATTCATGAAACAAAAATGCTTTCAGGGACGATTTGTACAAATCTGAGGGTAAAGTGGATAACTACGATTCAGATAAACATCCTCAATATGTTTATTCAAAAGATGTTTCTAATCAGATAAAGGAGAACATTTATTGAAGCAAGTACAATAAGTTGTGTCCCTTGACATGAATTTGCTTGGTAAGTTTATGACAGAAAAGTTAAGTTCAGTCTTAACATTGTCTATGTGTTGTAATAATGTGGTTTCTAAAATTAATTGTGTATTAAATTAATTTTTTCTCTCTCTCTCTCTCTCTCTCTCACTCACTCTCTCTCTCTCTCTCTCTCTGTGTGTGTGTGTGTGTGTGTGTGTGTGTCATAATTAATTATTGGTATTTTTGCACTTGATTTCTGCAAAAAAGGGCCAGTATAAATCTTAGTATCAAAACTGAGACAACTCAGACCTTTTAAATTTGTATTTTTGTGAGGTTTCGCAGAAATGTTCCGTTAATTCACCCAGAGAGTAAGGACTGCTAAGTCAATGTGAAGCCATGTTAAGTGCACTCAGTAGTCTGCAAGGAAGCAATGTGAAATACCCACTGACGAATCTTTAAAAATAAATTTCGGGTAGGGTATACAATTTTAAAAATATGTCGTTATTACAGATACATTTGGAAACAACGGCTTGTCCGAATAAAAAATGCACAGTGCATTTAAGTGTCGTATTAATGAGATTTTTTAAAAATTTTACTTCGACATTTCTCAAAACAATCAACTTGGCCTTTACCATTTTTTGCAGCAAAGGTCTTCAATTATATTTTCTTTATTTTGTCCAGAAAATATATTTTGCCGAAGTGGGCCGTAGCTGTTAGACACACATTAAGGCGGACAACAGTTCATATATCCTCTCGCCATACAGATGTACACTGTCCAGTCATATTAAAGTGAACGCCTGTCGAAAGCCTGAATAGCTACCTTTTGCAACACGAGACATGCAGGAAGAGAGTCAGCAAGGTTCTAGAACAGTGGTTCCTAACCCTTCTCAGACCATTACCTCTGAGTTCAATCAGATATTAGCTAGTAATCTCCACTCCCCTTTCCCAACGGCATCATCAGTATTACCGTTAATTAAATTTTAGAATGAAAAATGATGTTCTCTGAATACTTTAATTTTGAAATGATGAAAAATTACAACTAGTTTTTGTAGGTGTTAAGCCTCAGTCTAATGAGATATTTGGTAGCTTTTTATTTTTATCGAATGATGAGACAGTTCTCACTGCAAGCTACAACTCGTGCTCAGAAAAGACGTTAAAAAGAGGCACTTGTTACAATACATCTTCTCCACCACTCTTCTCCCTAATGACATTTGCTTCACCCTCAGCCTGCACCGCATCCAAAATTAACCATGAAGTGGCACAAATTGGAAGACTGCATGCTGCCAATGCTTCGTATCTGATTAGTGTCACTAATAATAATAATAATAATATCAATGATAATAATAGTACACACATGTGAACCTTTTGTTTTTACCTCTCAGAGAATTACATTTTACACCTCACGGGGTTATTGCCCTAGCTTAGTGACCACTGCTCTAGAAGATGCCGACAGGGATATGGAGCAATGCCGACCCCTGACCCGTAGCCTGCTGGGATAGGTTTCTCGATTGGGGATCCATGGCACGAGCAGCCATATTGAAGAGGTCCCATAAATTGTTGATTGGACTTAAATATAAGTTAAGTAAGGGAAAATTACTCAAACACCCAAAGAAATCATTAAATTAAAAACAGGAGAAAAATAATAAAATAAATAATTAGATATAATAGGAACAGGCTGCTCAGTTTGGTAGCCAGGCGAGTACGGTAAATTCATGCTGGTGCTCTTCGAACCACGCACGTACACAGCGAGCAGTGTGACACGTTGTATTGTCCTGCTGGTAGATGCCATCGTGCCGAGGAGAAACAAAATGCAGTAGGGGTGAACATGGTCCCCAAGGATAGATGCATACTTGTGTTGATACACTGTACCCTCCAGGATGACGAAATCGTCCAGGAAAACCCACGAAAACATTCCCCAGACCATAACGCCTCTGGCCTGTAGCCTTCCAACGAATGTTTCACGGTCTTTGCTTTGAGTCCATTGAGCATAAAAGATGATTCATCTGGAATTGCCACCTGTCACCACTCAATGGACGTCCAGATGCGGTGCTCGCTTGCAAATTATAGCCTACGTCGACGATTAACAGCAGTCAGGTGGCGTCCGCTGCAGAGACTAAAACGCATCAACTTTTGCTGTGAAGTCGTTGAGGAGACACTGTGGGTAGCCCCTTGGTTCATCCGGGCGGTCAGTTGCTCAACAGTTGAACGTATATTCACTGGCACACACCTCCGCTGTTCACCCAACTCATCCATGGCTCGTGGTGTACCACATCTGCCTCGGCGCATGTTTTGGATGGCGCTATTTTGCCATGCACGGTATACTTTAACCAAGGCGGCACGCGAACAGTTTACATAAACTTAGCCGTTTCATCTTCTGATCTCAGATAAATCGGTCTGTTTTTGCATTAGGATGACAGCACTGTTTTTCCGAGTCCCTCTCACTCGTTTTGTGTACCCACCACTGCTAGCACTGGCACCTGACGTCTGTGAGTGATTACTGTACGTTGACGGCGGTCTTTACATTAGTGTGATGGGACCGTGTTTGTTAAGTACCCACTGTCGAGTGTCTCAGAACACGTTTGATATAGTTTACCACTTTAAAATATCTCGTTACTGCAGATGTATTTGAAAACAGTGACTTGCTTGAATAAAAAGAAATCACATCACATGAAACTAAAATGACATGTTTACGTGATTTTATTGAAATTTTGCCTTGCAGTTTTTCGTATCAACTAACTTATCGCTTACCACTGTTACAATCAAGGTCTTCAACACTAATTACTTAGTTTTGTCTAAAATGAATACTTCTTGCCTAGGACTCAGCTGTTAGACCAAAGACAGACATTCAGACGGGCGGCATTTAAAATCCACTCCAGCCATTCCTATTTATGTCCCCAGTGGTATCCCTAAATCGCTTTCACTTAAAGAGGACACGATGTACTTTTCCCCATTCTTGGCCAATCTGAGCTCGAACTCCAATGACTGCGTCGTCGACACGACGTTAAATCCCGAACTTCCTTCCTTTTTAAACGATCACATTACCAAGCATTCTGTTCTTCGGAATCCCTCTATCTTTTCTCTTAATTATCCCTGCTTGGATCGGAGATCAATAAAGAACACTGAAGAATCCCTTATAAATAAATCGTGCTAATGTTATCTGGAGTCTAATTTACGCTTCTTATAACACTTGACGTACCTACACTGAACAAAAAATCAGTCACCCGCTGGAGAAATCGCCCTAATATCGTTTACCACCGCCCCTAGCCTTGATTACTAGCCTCAGTTTGGTATGGAGGTGAAAGCACTAGTTTCTTCAGAGCTTCGAGATCAGAAGCGAGGCCAGTGATAACAAAACGGAAGATATTTATTTACAGAATAAAAGTCCACTTCAGTTTATTCCACGACTGGTTTCGACGTTTTAAGCTTCATCTTCAGGTGCCACCAAATAATTACGAAAACATCAGTGTTTGGCGTTCGAACCAGTCATTGTGAATCACAACACAGCAAACAAACGCTTGGAACGGTAGGACCAGCAACCACAGCGCCCGCGTAGACAGCAAGGCTTGTAAGTTTCCTGGTGCTGTGATTGCTGGTCCTAAGCTCCCATGCATTGGTTTAATGTTCACCAACGAAGCCCATTTTACGTAGGAGCGATTGGGCAGAAGAAAATCCCCCGCAGCACAGTGGCACGAGCGTACGAACAACGATGCGTTGGCCGTATCTGGTGAGGTACTATGAATCGGCATGTCTTAAGGCCCCATATGCTACCACCATGGCTGACAGGATAGCGATATATGCGTTTCCTGCATGCTATCTTACCAAAATTGTTGGAAGACATGGGTTCGGCCTCTAGTATGAATCTGTTGTACATGCATGATGGAATTGAGGATGATGTTTGGTTTGTGGGGCTCTCAGCTGCGCGGTCATCAGCGCCCGTACAAAGTCACAATTTTGACACAGTTCAATTTTTTACATAGTCCAGTCTAGCCACTGTCACGAATGATGATGAAATGATGACAACATAAACATCCAGTCCCCTGCTAGAGAAAATCCCCAACCCGGCCGGGAATCGAAACCGGGACCCCGTGATTCAGAGGCAGCGCATGATGGAGTCCCCGATCACTACTGCGCCACAGTGAAATGCCACCTGGACAGTTACTTCCGTTGTAAACGCAGTGGTCGTGGAGGCCCTGTACCATGCCCAGCTAGATCTCCAGACATAAGTTGCCCGGATTTCTTTTTGTGGGGCCATCTGTGATTAATGAATGAGGGAGTGTTGATGTCAATAATCTTCGGCGGAGAATACAACAAGCCTGTGATATTACGCGAAGAGATACAGGCATGATGGATCGCATTCAAAAGTTCTTTCTGCGAAGAGTCGATCTTTGCCACACAGTTCATTTCGAATTGTATTATGAAATGCCACTGCAACTTCTGATCATGAGTTTCTATGTTAGTTTGGATTTATACCGTTGTACAGTTTTACTGTATTCGTTTGGATTAACTGAGACATAATTGACTAGTATTTTGTATTCTCATTCTTTGTACTCGTTTCTGAAGACTAAATCCAGGACACAAAAAATAATGAGACATGCATACACAATAATAGAGTTCATCGTCGGTTTCCTTTCCCGACGCAAACTAGCCACGATAACGGTTGGCACGAACAGAACGAAGTGGATGTGGATGTTGTCATTGTTCGCATTGTCATGCCGGGCGTCGCTTGGCTCCACATCCCTCGCCTAGTAATCAGGGGCGTCGACTATCTACAACTCTCGCATGTTGCGCAGTGTTGCTGATCTTTCCCCTTGGCTTGTGTCGCCGCACAGTAACGCCCAAACTCCCGCTTCACATTACAACATGGAGCTGCACTGCCATTTAGTGACACAGGAACACGGGGAAAATGAATTTATGTTTGTAGCTCAACGTACGACACTTACTACGAAATATTTTTCCTCATTTACAACTCACCCTGCACATACTGTTACAGGAATTTGACCTGGCAGTGATTTGCCATTGACGGAACAGTTCTGTTGTCGCAAACAAGGACTTCGCAAGAGCGATTCTGGGAGACACAGCTTGGTTCGTGATGCAGAAAGGAAGGATATTTCTGCTTTTCCTCGGCGCGCACTTCCCTCTTTAAGCCAGGCCGCGCGCCGCGTGGCACGTCCGGACGATATCATAGCTCTCCCCCTAATATCTCGGCCGCCGCCGCTCGATCGCACCGTGTTTGGTTTGCTCTTGTGGCGAACGGCTGAGGTGCGCCGAGAAAATTGCGAGGAGTGTCTGAGATGCGCAGCCTTCTGGTCAGAGGAAAGGGAATTCTAGAGCACAATTGTGTTCATGACTCGACGTGCCGAGGTAAGAACTGTACACGACACTACCGGCATTGGCCGACAGATTTTCCGATAAATGCTCACCTTCCCAGTACCGGAAGCTACACTAACGAATTACGAGAGTATTGGAAGCCTCCTTCGTACAGATTATACAAGATACCTCCAATGATGATGATATACATTTCCAGTTTTATTTTTATTTTTTGTTATTTCGTCCACCACACCTCAGCAGTAAAAATACATATGCTCTTCAGTTAGAGGAATTAAAATAAATCAAAGAAATCAAATCAGTATTATTAAGACTCTTGGGAGAGCCACCGTATCAAAATTATTCCATCTCGTGTAGAAAATGTATGACTTAAGAAAGAATGTAATCATTCCAACTGCAAATAACACAGACGCGCCGCCCGTTGTGGCAGAGCGGTTCTAGGCGCTTCAGTCTGGAACCGCGCTGCTGCTACGGTCGCAGTTTCGAATCCTGCATCGGGCATGGATGTGTGTGCTGTCCTTAGGTTAGTTAGGTTCAAGTAGTTCTAAGTCTAGGGGACTGATGACCTCAGATGTTAAGTCCCATAGTGCTCAGAGCCATTTGAACCATTTTTTAACACCGACGCTGACACCTGTCAGTATTACCGAACCATCAGTGTAACAGCTTATGGTTGCAAAATATTGACACGAATTACTTACAGAAAAATGGAAAAACAGATAGAAGCCGACCTTAGGTGTTATCAGTTTGGGTTCAGGGGAAATGTAGGAACACATGAAGCAATACTGACGTTGTAACATACAAGACTGGTTGACGAAAGGAAAAATGCAGAGCCTGCTAAATGACGATTCCTACCGGAAGATCAGCGTTGACCCTACAAAGAAGATGGAGAACAAGACGAGGTCGCTTCTCAAGAGCACAGATTTACCGGAGGGTGACGCTAAGAAATTGTTACCCCAAGGTCCGGTACCGCCTAGACTATATGGACTCCCGAAGGTTCATAAAGACGGGGTACCATTACGCCCCATTGTCAGCAACATCAGGGCACCTACATATTTGTTGGCCAAATACCTGACGGGAATATTAAGTCCTTATGTGGTTAAATGCCATCATCACATCCGTAATTCCGTGGATTTTGTTAAACGCCTTGATAGCTTCAGGTTGGATGAGTCAGATATCATGGTGAGTTTTGGCGTCGTTTCCTTGTTTACGAGGGTACCCCAGCGAGAGTCACTAGAATTGATTAGTCAGAAGTTTGACGAGAAGACTACTGAACTTTTTAGGCATGTCTTGACTTCCACGTATTTTCTTTTTAATGGAGAATACTACGAACAAACAGAGGGAGTCGCCATGGGTAGCCTACTCTCACCGGTGGTAGCGAATTTGTACATGGAGAACATCGAGGAGGAAGCCCTGTCGTCATCCGAATGGAAACCTATTTGCTTTTTCCGTTACGTGGACGATACGTTCGTCATCTGGCCACATGGCATGAATAAAATCCTTGACTTCCTTACACATCTAAACTCCATACACTCCAACATCAAATTCACTATGGAGACTGAAGCGGAGGGTAAATTACCTTTCCTTGACGTCTTGGTCAAGAGAAGGGCTGACGGCACCCTAGGTCATGGGGTGTATCGGAAGACAACGCACACTGATCTATTTTTGCACGCAGACAGCTGGCACCATCCTTCACAGAGGAATGGGGTATTTAAAACTCGAGTACATAGGGCGCGCACTATCTTTGATGCAGAGAGTCTACCCCAGGAGTTGGAACACCTGAGAACTGTATTTCGAAAAAATGGGTACTCAGAGTGGCAGATTCAACGTGCTCTCCGCCCAACCACTACAGCACAACCTGTGGAGATGGATGAAATCACGAGGGAGGAGGTAGGCACTGCGTTTATTCCATATACAGGCGCACTCTCGGGAAAATCGCCGCATTTTGAAGAAACACCGGGTCGATGCGTACCGTCAAGGATCGATGCCGTGAACACCAGAGGCACACTCGACTGATGTATCCGAGCAAGTCGGCGGTCGCTGAACATTGTTTGACGGAAAATCACGCTATGGAGTATGAACGCACGAGGATTCTGGTACAGACGTCGAGATACTGGGACAGCGTTGTTAGAGAGGCCATCGAAATTCGCACCAATGACGACCTCATAAACCGTGACTGTGGCTATAAGCAAGGCTTGGGAACCAGCGATTGGGTTAATCAAGAGTAAATCGAGCAAACGTATAGTTGTGACGACCACGGCGGACAGAGCCAGCACACCGACGTCATTTCAGACGCCGTCGCAGTCTGTTCCACCGCGCGACCGTGGCGCGGAGCGCGGACGGTGGAGGGAGTGCGCCGCGGGCGGAGGGTATTTAAATCGGCCGCCACCGCGACCGAACCCAGTTCCTCCTGAGCAGCCATAGCGTACGGATCTCCGTACCGGCACGTTAACAGGAGCTCAGTTCGTCAGTTCACCTGATGATGGCGACATGTATGCTCGCCGAAATATTGTGCCCGTTGGACACTGTAGACCGGCAGTACACCCGTGGATATTTTGATTATCTTTACAATATTCGTAGACTTATGGAAATCTTCTGACAATATTGACTGGACAATTTTGACGGTAGCAAGGATAAAATCCAGAGCCCTGAAACTTATTTTTAACTTGTGAAGGAACCACACTGCTGTTATAAGAGTCGAAGCACGAGACTAAATAGCAGTAGTTGGGAGAACGAATGAGAGTCGGTTGTTGTCTATCCTTAGTGTTATTCAGTGTGTACATTGAGGAAGCAGTTAAGGAAGCCAAAGAGAAATTTTGAAAGGGGCAAAAATTTAAGAGAGAGGAAATAAAAACTTCTAGATTTGCCGATGACATATGTATGGCATGTATTAGGTAATAAACTTAACTATTTCTACGAACAGTTAATTAAAGCCATGAATTATTAAGCTATGCTGTAACACACGAAATTATATGCCCCAGAACGCAAGTAGGGAACGCTACCTCAGCGCAAATAATTAATAGAAAAATCACAATCAGTTAGTTGGTTAATAAGTTACTTGTTACGTAGATAAAATTCGTTAAAAACATTATAACACGGAACATATGAACAGAACAAACCTATAACACTTATATACACTTAAAAAATAAGTAAAAAAGAATGATAATTACATGGCTACAACTGATCAGTTACAGGTATTTTTTTATTTAAAAAAGTGTAATTACAAGAATTTATACATGGTAAAGAGGCTGTTTTTAAGGAGAAACGTCTCTGCCTTTGAAAACACTTCTGCTGTCGGGCATTTTATTCCGATGGGTATATTGTAAAAGACCTTTATATCTGCATGTTTTACCGCTTTCTGTATCAAAGTTGAATTCTTGTAAGGGTAATGCAAATCAATATTTTCCTTCTAGTGTTGTACCTGAGAATATCTCTGTTACTGTGAGACTGAATTGGATAGTTGATAAAGAATTTCATAAGTGAAAAATTGCTGTGAGGTTGTGGTTAATATTCGCAGCTGCTCAAAGAAAAATCTGCAAGATGTACGTATGTGGAGGCCAAATACATGTGTGTGGAGTCCACGCATAATTCTAATTACTTTCTTTTGTGCAAAGAATACTTTCTCCTAAGCGACAAGCTATCGCAGAATGCTAACCCATAAGACATAAGTGAATGAAAATATGCAGAATATGTTAATTTCTATACCCCCAAAGTTGGCAATGATTCTTATGGTAAAAGTGGTACATGGTTTTTCTTATTTACGTTTTCATCAATACCTATAGCTAAGAAAATTTTCTACCCTGTTTATTGTTTCTTGTTGGTAGAGTACGTTAGTAGGCGGTGGGGAATTTTTGAGAGTGCAAAACTCGGTGCACTGTTGGCGAGGAACTCCGCCTAATGCAAGGCACCGTTTCGCAGTTTCGTTTTCATGCAGATATTTTTCAGCACAGTTTATGCTAGCTTCAGAGATTTATTTGTTTATTTTCTTTCCGCAAAATTGTTGTTACACGTTTACCTCTAAAGCAACTTCTTCTACAAATAAGTATATTTGTAACATGAGCAATTGTTGTCAAATACTTTACATTAGTTTACATACAGTACAGAGCTGAAACGCGTATCACTGAGGCAATCTATGTTCTTCATTTACGGTATATCTAAACGTTTTAGTTTCATAGCAAATTTGGAGATAAGAATCTGTACATCTGTACTTCACATGAAGCTACTGGCTGTTTACGCTGGTAGTTCTAGATCCACTACACAACCTACTGCTTGCCATCTGCATACAGCAAGACGCATTTCACGTTTCTGTTTGTTATGCATTACAGACTAAAAACGTTATACATTGTGTTATTTTGCGTGTGGTTGCACCACGCCGCTCAAGATGATGATGATGTTTAATTTGCGACAGTCAGAGGGCAGGAATTTGTTGATTCGAGAAAGAAGTGGACTGCAGGTGATGGAAGAATGTTGTGGGATGCTATTTTGAAAGGATATGGGATGGAAAAGAATGAAGAAGAGGATCACATACCAAGGGCTTACATGAGGAGGAAAATAGGTATTCTAACATATCTGGAAGGAAAATGTATCTCCTGGTGCATTTTGTGGTAAGGTAGGGGGAAGTAGTTAAAGTTTTGTTGTGATTGGTTCGGTCTAAGTAATTAACCAATTTTTTTCTTAGAGGTCCCTACGTAGGACCTCAAGAATACCCCTAGATTTCTCTCTTAATAGCGGTTCTTGGAATTTTATAAGTAAGCTTTCGCGAGTTATGGAGAGTGGCTAAAAACATGGAAACAGGGCCAGAAATGCATGCTTGAACACAGATGTTGGTTCTAGCCAAGGCTACAGGTTGAGCTGTTGTATTTGAAAAACACCTGTGCGATGTCCTCAACACGTTCCAAGTGTCAGTCGTGGTCATAACAGCGTTCTTTGTAGTTCTGAGCGCATTATGTCGAAATGAATTTGAATGTGGGAGAATTGGAAATTTTGAAAATTTCTAGTAAGTTCTTATGGGACCAAACTCTTGTCATCAGTCCCTAGGTTCACACACTACTTAATCCAACGTACGCTAAGGACAACACACAAACCCATGCCCGAGGGAGGACTCTAACCTCTGGCAGGAGGGATGGGAAAATTGTTCGTGCTAGCATGTCCCATAATCAATATAGTCAAAGTGTTTCGTGATTCAAGATTCTCCGTATCGAAGGTTTCTACTGCAGACAGGGAAAGCAGTAAAACACAATCCGTTGAGCCACAAAGTGAACGAATGCATGTTTTGGCTGACCCTGACACACGTTCATTGATGAGGCTTGTGATGAAAAAAGAGAGGAAAGCATTAGGGGTGGTAATCTTGTGTTTCTGGCGCTTCTGTATTTTTTTCCAACCTCTGTAATTTGCGTCAATCTTCAAGAGTCTATAAGTTCATGATTTCCATTTCCGTGACTAAGTAAAAGTAACCTGTGATCATTCGTGCCACCCTTCTCTGCATACATTCAGTATCACCTGAACTGTCACCTCTTTTTGAGGCCTAATTAAGTATAAATGAGAATTTTAATTAAGTTTGTAATCGTGTCTGGAGTTTTAAATTGAAACTGGTTCTGAAACCATTTACAAGTTCAAATAAAACACAAGTAGTGAAAATTGCAATTCCTGTAAAGAAAGTAGTGGCTCCATGCGGTGCGCGCCGGCTTGTAGAGCTCCACGAGTATTGTGAGATGTTCGTGAAACTACACTCCTGGAAATTGAAATAAGAACACCGTGAATTCATTTTCCCAGGAAGGGGAAACTTTATTGACACATTCCTGGGCTCAGATACATCACATGATCACACTGACAGAACCACAGGCACATAGACACAGGCAACAGAGCACGCACAATGTCGGCACTAGTACAGTGTATATCCACCATTCGCAGCAATGCAGGCTGCTATTCTCCCATGGAGACGATCGTAGAGATGCTGGATGTAGTCCTGTGGAACGGCTTGCCATGCCATTTCCACCTGGCGCCTCAGTTGGACCAGCGTTCGTGCTGGACGTGCAGACCACGTGAGACGACGCTTCATCCAGTCCCAAACATGCTCAATGGGGGACAGATCCGGAGATCTTGCTGGCCAGGGTAGTTGACTTACACCTTCTAGAGCACGTTGGGTGGCACGGGATACATGCGGACGTGCATTGTCCTGTTGGAACAGCAAGTTCCCTTGCCGGTTTAGGAATGGTAGAACGATGGGTTCGATGACGGTTTGGATGTACCGTGCACTATTCAGTGTCCCCTCGACGATCACCAGTGGTGTACGGCCAGTGTAGGAGATCGCTCCCCACACCATGATGCCGGGTGTTGGCCCTGTGTGCCTCGGTCGTATGCAGTCCTGATTGTGGCGCTCACCTGCACGGCGCCAAACACGCATACGACCATCATCGGCACCAAGGCAGAAGCGACTCTCATCGCTGAAGACGACACGTCTCCATTCGTCCCTCCATTCACGCCTGTCGCGACACCACTGGAGGCAGGCTGCACGATGTTGGGGCGTGAGCGGAAGACGGCCTAACGGTGTGCGGGACCGTAGCCCAGCTTCATGGAGACGGTTGCGAATGGTCCTCGCCGATACCCCAGGAGCAACAGTGTCCCTAATTTGCTGGGAAGTGGCGGTGCGGTCCCCTACGGCACTGCGTAGGATCCTACGGTCTTGGCGTGCATCCGTGCGTCGCTGCGGTCCGGTCCCAGGTCGACGGGCACGTGCACCTTCCGCCGACCACTGGCGACAACATCGATGTACTGTGGAGACCTCACGCCCCACGTGTTGAGCAATTCGGCGGTACGTCCACCCGGCCTCCCGCATGCCCACTATACGCCCTCGCTCAAAGTCCGTCAACTGCACATACGGTTCACGTCCACGCCGTCGCGGCATGCTACCAGTGTTAAAGACTGCTATGGAGCTCCGTATGCCACGGCAAACTGGCTGACACTGACGGCGGCGGTGCACAAATGCTGCGCAGCTAGAGCCATTCGACGGCCAACACCGCGGGTCCTGGTGTGTCCGCTGTGCCGTGCGTGTGATCATTGCTTGTACAGCCCTCTCGCAGTGTCCGGAGCAAGTATGGTGGGTCTGACACACCGGTGTCAATGCGTTCATTTTTCCATTTCCAGGAGTGTAGTTAGAGGCTATCAGTAGGCTCGCTCGTAGTCTGATCAAACTCCGCACCAGAATAGGAGCCATAACTGCCGGTTCTGTGACTGCTGTGGGAGAAGCCTCATCAAACTAGATCACTTGAAATGTTAGTGCACTTTGTTCTCAGTCACTAAAGGACTGACTTAACTTCTCCACATTATTTGTCACAGGAGTACTGGATAATTTAGAACTGTCATTGACTATGAAAGCATCACTAGTTGCACCTAGTAACAAATTGTTCGTGAAGTACAAAATGGAACATTTTGGAAGTTACGTTTCATCAGCATCTTTAACAACTCGTTGGTCCTGCACAAAAGTGTTCACTCCCCTCAAATGAGATCACGAACTTGGCCAGAGTTCTTGCGTGCTCTACACTATATTAACCTCAGCCTAAGGGCGCTCCTATGCTGAGAGGGAGGCGTGGTCACCTGCAGTGCCTCCTACTGGTTGTTGCGGAATGCAGCGAGATCTTGTTAATGTCTGTGGTATCGATTCGCGTTGTCGACTTTTGTGTGGCACCGCGATTCCTGAAATCTTAAGCGAAGTTATTGCAGATAATAAAGAGGTGTAAAGAATCTGGTTAATTCTCATCATGTGTCTGGAGAGAGATGTTGTTGTTGTTGTGGTCATTAGTCCTGAGACTGGTTTGATGCTGCTCTCCATGCTACTCTATCCTCTGCAAGCTTCTTAATCTCCCAGTACTTACTGCAGCCTACATCCTTCTGAACCTGCTTAGTGTATTCATCTCTTGGTCTCCCTCTACGATTTTTACCCTCCACGCTGCCCTCCAATACTAACTTGGTGATCCCTCGATGTCTTAGAACATGTCCTACCAACCGATCCCTTTTTCTAGTCAAGCTATGCCACAAACTTCTCTTCTCCCCAATCCTATTCAATACCCCCTTATTAGTTATGTGATCTACTCATCTAATCTTCAGCGTTCTTCTGTAGCACCACATTTCGAAAGCTTCTATTCTCTTCTTGTCTAAACTATTTATCGTCCATGTTTCACTTCCATACATGGCTACACTCCATACAAATACTTTCAGAAACGACTTCCTGACATTGAAATCTGTACTCGATGTTAACAAATTTTTCTTCTTCAGAAACGCTTTCCTTGCCATCGCCAGTCTACATTTTACATCCTCTCTACTTCGACCATCATCAGTTATTTTTCTCCCCAAATAGCAAAACTCCTTTACTACTTTAAGTGTCTCATTTCATAATCTAATTCCCTCAGCATCACCCGACTTAATGCGACTACACTCCATTATCCTCGTTTTGCTTTTGTTGATGTGCATCTTATACCCTCCTTTCAAGACACTGTCCATTCCGTTCAGCTGCTCTTCCAAGTCCTTTGCTGTCTCTGACAGAATTACAATGTCATCGGCGAACCTCAAAGTTTTTATTTCCTCTCCATGGATTTTAATATCTACTCCGAACTTTTCTTTTGTTTCCTTTATTGCTTGCTCAATATACAGATTGAATAACATCTGGGATAGGCTTCAACCCTGTCTCACTCCCTTCCCAACCAATTAATCAATTATAATCAATAATCAATATAATCAATTAGTCAATTATCCGTCTTGAAATTCAATAACAATGGCATCGATAAAGCTAAATCCAATTACACTTAGGTCTCCAGTACAGCTCCAGAGAAAAAAATTATTGTATTACAAGGTTCTTCACGACACAGAACAGAAACAGTAGAACGCAGCATGGAGATGAAAGTCATAGAGTGCAAAGTCTGCTACCGTACAAACACCATTACTCCGACCAATATACTGGCACATTGCCAGTTTATGTATTTGATTTGTGTACCTAAGTGAAAGGTATGTTTTACACTGTTAGAAATATTTGTGTATTGTATTGTGTATTAAACCGGTGGCCTAGAAACGACGGTGATGCTTCGTCCCGCCGTAGGCCTCAGTGGTTCACAACTCCACAACAGGCCACAGCAGCCCACCCACCACCCACCTCACCGCCACTCTACACCGAACCCAGGGTTATTGTGCGGTTCGGCCCCCCCAGTGGACACCCCCCCCCTTTTCCCCATACCCCCCCCCCCCGGCAACGTCTCATATGTTTGCGTGGTGCGTGGCAGAGTAATGATGGTGTACGCTTACGTGGAGACAATGTTTGCGCAGAATCGCCGACATACAGTAACTGAGTCGGAATAAGGGCAACCAGCCCGCATTCGCCGAGGCAGATGGACAACTGCCTCAAGAAACATCCACAGGCTGGCCAGCATACCAGACCTCGACACTAATCCGCCGGGTGGATTCGTGCTGGGGACCGGTACCCCTTCCCACTCGGGAGGCAGCGCGCAAGACCGCGCGGCTAGCCGGTAACGTAGAACTATTTGGTAGGTATTCAGCACACTTCAGCAATATTCTAAGACGAGACACAGCGCAATTCTGGACGAAACGTTGGGAGCAGAAGAGTTTCGTGGACCACAACACAAGGTTAACCAGCATCAACCTCATCTGGTCGTGATTGCCTTCTTTCTGTCAATATGTATGTACATTTGGCAGACTGTACTTCATGATACCCGATTCAGTTACAGTAAAGTGACCGACCTGTCTGAAGCCGGAATAATCATATTTTGCAACGCAGACGTTCAGGAAGAGAGTCAGTGAGATTCTGCAAGCCACCGACAGGGATGTGGACCCAAGATGACTCTATTGCCGTTCCAGTTGTGCTAGGTTTTTTTCTGTTGAGGGTGCATGGCGGGAAAAGCCCGATGGAAATGGTACCACAGGTACTCGATTGAAATTAAATCATGGAAGTTGGGTGGAAAGGGGAGTACGTTATTCTCATCCTGGGGCTCTTCGAACCACTCACTTTCACTGCAGGCTATGTGACACGTTGCATTGTCCTGCTGGTAGACATCATCTTTCTGAGATCAAAACAAACTGCGTATAGGGGTGGACATAATCCTCAAAGATAGATTCATACTTGTGTTGATCCATTCTGACTTCCAGAATGACGAGATGACCCAGCAAGTGTAACGAAAGCCTTTCCCCAATCTGGACCCTTCCGACAATTGTTGCATTGTCGTACATACCAGTGGTCATCTGTCCGATAGAAAATAAAGTACGTTTCATCCGAAAAGGCTACCTGTCGACCCTCAGTTGACGTCCAGTTGCGGCACTGACGTGGAAATTCCAACCTTCGTTGTCGATGAATAACAGCCACCATGGTTGCACTAATCTGGCGCCTGCCGCGAAGGTCCTTACACATCAAGATCCACCGAGGCGGTCGTTGAGAGTCACAGATGGTAGCTCCTTTGCTCACCTGGGCGGTCAGTTGCCTAACTCTTGCTCGTCTGTCCATCCGCAAACATCTCCGTAGCCGTAGTTCACCCCTGTCATCTATGGCCCATGGTGCACCACAAATGCCAGGGCACCGGTTTTCGGTAGGGTCATTTTGTCATGCGCAGTATAACCATGGCAGCTTGCGAACGTTTACAAACTTAGCCGCTTTCCAAATGCTTCAACCCTTGGTCCGAAACCCAATGACCACTTCCTTTAGGACGTCAGATAAATAGTTCCGTTTCCGCGTTAACAACTGTGCTACTTTCCACTCTTCCCCCCTCCCCCCCCCCCCAACACAGTTTATTTACCCTCCATTGTAAGTGTTGCCACTTGCCGTCTGTTGGTGGTTGACAACGAACATAGCCGGTGGTCTCATTAATGTGACTGGACTTCATATATACAGGGTGTTAAAAAAAGGTACGGCAAAACTTTCAGGAAACATTCCTCACACACAAAGAAAGAAAATATGTTATATGGACATGTGTCCGGAAACGCTTACTTTCCATGTTAGAGCTCATTTCATTACACACAGCAACAGAACTTACCAGCGTGACTTCAAACACTTTGTTACAGGAAATGTTCAAAATGTCCTCCGTTAGCGAGGATACATGCATCCACCCTCCGTCGCATGGGATCCCTGATGCGCTGATGCAGCCCTGGAGAATGGCGTATTGTATCACAGCCGTCCACAATACGAACACGAAGAGTCTCTACATTTGGTACTGGGGTTTCGTAGACAAGAGCTTTCAAATGCCCCCATAAATAAAAGTGAAGAGGGTTGAGGTCAGGAGAGCGTGGAGGCCATGGAATTGGTGCGCCTGTACCAATCCATCGCGCACCGGATCTGTTGTTGAGAGGCGTACGAACACTTCGACTGAAATGTGCAGGAGCTCCATCGTGCATGAACCACATGTTGTGTCGTACTTGCAAAGGCACATGTTCTAGCAGCACAGGTAGAATATCCCGTATGAAATCATGATAACGTGCTCCATTGAGCGTAGGTGGAAGAACATGCGGCCCAATCAAGACATCACCAACAATGCCTGCCCAAACGTTCACAGAAAATCTGTGTTGATGACGTGTTTGCACAATTGCGTACGGATTCTCGTCAGTCCACACATGTTGATTGTGAAAATTTACAATTTGATCATCAGAATCGAGGAAGTACAGTACATACTGACGAAACTAAAATGAGCTCTAACATGGAAATTAAGCGTTTCCGGACACATGTCCACATAACATCTTTTCTTTATTTGTGTGTGAGGAATGTTTCCTGAAAGTTTGACCGTACCTTTTTGTAACACCCTGTAATTGCGTCGTCTGCGAAAATGCATCGTTGACTATTGACGAACAAAGACTGGGTCTGAGTGAAATGGAGGTAGATGGTGACATGTAGATACTGACATGTAGGAGGTGTATAACACGATTCCGTACGAAATGGGTGTGTTCCATACAGCCATTGGTGACGTTTGGTTTATTGGTCTCGTAGGAGAAGAATGATGCAGTCGGCTTGAGGTTAATTGTGCTTGGTTCCCGAAAAGGTTGACTTCAGATTCCAAGTTGCGGTCGTTTATTCGTAACTGGAGGTCATGCTGTGCAGATAGTATAGCAGAGTCTAGTATCTCAGATGTTCACCGGAACTCCTCCAGGAGACTGAGTGTGGGTGGCGGCTGTCTCTGGAACGCGGGGGTGTGTCGGCGGCAGCTCAATAACCGCTGGGTGGAGGGTGGTGCGCAGCGGTGCGACGCCCACTGGACTAGGCGGCCGCCCGACGCACTTGGATGGGGGTCCTTAGGGAGCGGAACGAGGCCAAGGGTCACTGACACTTGTGGAGCTTCCGCCACGAGGTGGTAAGCTGTAGGGCTTTCAAACAGCCATCTCCCAAGTACGCTACTGCATCGAAAATACGAAGTACCGATTTGACGCAACCCACCACGACTTACTCTGCTGACTCAGGCTATTCTTCTCAAAGGGTAACATAAACATCTTTACCTTCCCATACAGTTTTAGTTTTACCCTCTGTGACTGGTGCCATGGAGGCATTTTTTTCTCTCGAGTCTTAGCATTTTCCCTATCATGTTTCCATTCTACTTGTGAATGTTTACCGCAGATTTCTTTTCTCACGATTTCTACAGAGGACGTACTCGCTTCTATAATTACAACTCCACTGAATTCTGAGCACCCTTCTGTAACACCAAGTCTCTAACGCTTAGATCCTCTTCTTTTGCCGCTTGCTCTCAGTCATTGATTCACTTCCTCAAAATGCTCAGATTAAAACCGATGTTTGATAATACAGCGAAGTGCCAGAGAAGCTGGTATAGGCATGCGTATTCAAGTACAGAGATATGTAAACAGGAAGAATACGGCACTCAGATCGGCAACGCCTTTATAAGATAACAAGTGTTTTGCACAGTCGTTAGATCGGTTACTGCTGCTACAATGGCAGGTTATCAAGATTTAAGTGAGTTTGAACGTGGTGCTTTAGACGACGCCTGAGCGATGGGATGCACCATTTCTGAGGTAGAAATGAAGTGGGGATTTTTCCATACGACCATTTCACGGGTGTACCGTGAATATCAGGAATCTGGTAAAACATCAAATCTCCGACATGCCTGCTGCCGGAAAAAGATCCTGCAAGAACAAGACCAAGGACGACTGAAGGAAATTATTCACCGTGACAGAACTACATCCCTTCCACAAATTGGTCCAGATTTCAATTCTGGGCAAGTGTCAGCGAGCGAATCATTAAATGAAACATCATCGATATGGACTTTCGGAGCCGAAGGCCCATTCGTGTAACCTTGATGGCTGCTCGACACAAAGCTTTACGCCTCCCTAGGGCCCGTCAAGACGGACAGTGGACTGTTGATGACTGGAAGCATGTTATTCGACGAGAGGATGGACATGTACGGATATGGAGACAACCTGATGAATCCATGGACCCTGCATGTCAGCAGACGACTGTTCGATCTGGTAGAGGCTGTGTAATGGTGTGGGGTGTGTGCAGTTGAAGTAATATGGGACCTCTTATACGTCTAGATACGACTCTGAAGGTGATAGGTACGTAAGCATCCTGTCTGATTACCTCCATCCATTCAAGTCCATTGTGCATTCCGACGGACGTGAGAAATCCCAGCAGGACAATGCGACACCCCATACGTCCAGAATTGCTACAGAGTGGCTCCAGGAACACTCTTCTGTGTTTAAACACTTCCGCTGGCCACCAAACTCCCCAAAGATGATCATTATGGTGCCAATTTTATCTTCATGGTCTTTTCGCGAGATAAACGTAGGACGATGCAATATTTTTCTTGATTCTTCTACGAATGTATGTTCTCGTAACTTTAAAGAGTTACCCTCATGGTGATACAGAAGGCTTCTCTTGCAGCGTCTGCCACAGGCAATTTGTTGATCCTCTCTGTGAAGCTTTTGTGCTTACTGAACGAAACACACCGCTCTTATTTGCATATTTTTTTATTTTCTCTATGAGTCTTATCTGGTTCGGATCCCATACTGACGAGCAACATTCACATATTGGTAGAACGAGTGTTTTTTAAGCTCCTTTGTTGGTGGACTACATTTTCTATCTACCAATGGATCTCAGTCTGGCACCGGCCTCACTCGCGATTAATTGTATGTGGTCTTTCCATTTCACATCTCTCCGCACGCATAGTTCTAGCTATTTCATGGAAGTAACTATTGCCAGTGATTGTTCAGCAATTGAGTAATCATGCAAGACAGCGTCTTTCTAGGTACGTATTCACAATACGTTACATTAATGTTGAGGGTCAGCTGCCACACCCTGCAATTAGCTTCGTTCCTCTGTAAGTCTTCCTACATTTCGCTACAAACCGAAAAAAACCTCATGGAACTTATGATGCTATCTACTAGCTTATTTATGCACATTGTAAAAAGTAATGGTCCTCCAACACTCCCGTGAGGCATGTCCGATGTTACTTTTACGTCTGAAAACATCTTCCCATTCAGAATGACATGTTCAGTTATGTCTTCTAGAAACTATTCAATCCAATCACACAATCCAATCCCATACTCCCGTATTTTTTACATTAGGTGGCAATGCAGAACTGTGTTCCGGAAGACAAGCAACACGGCATCTACTTGGGCTCCTGTGTATGCTGCTTTCTGGATTCCGTGGGCTAACAGAGCGACTCAGGCGTCTTCTACTCTTCCCAATCCCGTGTTGTCCTGTTGTCCCACTGATGCAGACATATCTTAAATCAAGGGCCTAGAACTACATCATCCACCTACTAGCAATATTAACTAAGTTAATGGGACACGTCATCCTTCGTTCGCCAGTGTAATATAGATAACATTCTCTGAATAATATATCTTGATCGGAGCTATGGGTACATGTATGATCTTTTAACATTATTGCATCTGATGATGCGGCCTTAGGCCACGAAACCGGTTTTATATCAATGAAACAGCCATTTTACCAACCGTCTGCGGAATTCTTCTTAACATCAGCTACATCAAAGTCATATCCATCTGTTTCAGGATTGTTGTATTACTCTCTGTTTTGAGGTGTACGTTTTGGTGATTGTGTAATACAAGCTTTCTCACTGTAGTGGAGGTATTTTCATGAAAACAAATCCACTGGGTTTACTAACTGAATAAATGGTAATTACGCTTCCGTTTACCTGCAACTGCACTTGTATATCATACTATTGTACTGAAACTTTCTGGCAGATTAAAACTGTGTGCACGAGAGCTTCTGTAAAGTTTGGAAGGTAGGAGACGAGGTACTGGCAGAAGTGAAGCTTTGAGGACGGGGCGTGAGTCGTGCTTGGGTAGCTCAGTTGGTAGAGCACTTGCCCGCGAAAGGCAAAGGTCCCGAGTTCGAGTCTCGGTCCGGAACACAGTTTTAATCTGCCAGGAAGTTTCATATCAGCGCACAATCCGCTGTAGAGTGAAAATTTCATTCTAGATACTATTGTATTGATGGTTGACGTTGAGCTAATAAGGTACTGTACGTCAATAACGTCAGGTGCCTTCATGCGTCCGCCTATTCGGGTGCATAGCTTATGATGTGCTCCCACCCCACTCGCATCCTCCCCCTCAACTGCCGAAAGCCACAGCACAACCGCATGCAGAGCGTCGTTGACGAGTGGTGTATGTCGAGGGGTGTGAGAAAGAGTGCGCATCTATCCATTGTGTTACTGAATTAGCTACAAATTACACAAAGTGTGCGTTATGCAACAGATTTAATAACATTTTAACATGGACTATGTTCACTGATGTAGAAAAAGAGTTCCCATCCCCTACTTCACCCTCTTATGCGTCGATTTTTTTTTAACTTTATAAAATGGCCTATGGTCTTACTCAGGGTTCGTGTTCTTTTCCAGTCCAAATTTTATCGTAATCGGTTCAGTGGTTTGACCGTGTAAGTGTAACAGAGTTACTTTCACATTTCATAATATTGGTATGGAAGATGGTTTAAACAGGTTGAAGATTTTATGAACGTTGTATTCGTTACGTCGAATGATATTACGTAGAACATACTAACAAATAAAAGAATTTTTGCAAGCATGATAAAGCTCAGAAGAAAGGAGGAAGTGGCATTTCCAAAGCGTACATACCTTTCCCTAATTCCATAAAACACCATGCCTGATTAGCACAACTTTCTCCAAATCAATAAATATCTTGTACTACACACTTCCTAAAATATCATATGTTGTTCCTCAGGATACAATCTATGTTCGTGTCAAAATGCATCTAACTCAGTTCTGTGGTTCCATCGTGAAAACGCGACATACAGAGTTCCTTTCTTATTAGTAATATTAGTACGGGCTGTTACTTTGTGACGAACTATCGTGGATACCACAGGTACATTGCAGCATTATGTCAAAACAGAAGATATCCTTGCCACTAAATCTTTGTCCTTCAAGTCCTTTGTGTGTGTGTGTGTGTGTGTGTGTGTGTGTGTGTGTGTGTGTGTGTGTTTGTGCGTGTGTGTGTTTTATTTCTTTCTTCGTTGTGAAAACTGTTGCACAGGACGAAATGAACACTGTAGGAGAAGAGTAGTAATGGAAAAATTATATAAACATGCTACGACTCGTGAAAGGTGAAGTGCAAGGAGGTTGGTGATTCACCAAATGAGAGATAGTAAATAACTATTGTTTAATGTTACATACATAGATAGCTGTCAACACACCTGAGATTTGGTTATTCAGTGTGTCGACTATTTATTATAATTTTCAGAAATTACTTCACAGGTTATCATTTCGCTGCTTGACTAGCTGAATTAAGAAAATTAATGTAATAGCGTAGAATTAGAGAAGATTTGTTTCCTTCTTCCCTTCTTTTCTTTTTGAAATACAGGGTGAGTCACATAACGTTTCCGCTGGATATATTTCGTAAACCACATCAAATACTGACGAACCGATTCCACAGACCGAACGTGAGGAGAGGGGCAAGTGTAATTGTTTAATACAAACCATACAAAAATGCACGGAAGTATTTTTTTAACACAAACCTACGTTTTTTTTTTAAATGGAACCCCGTTAGTTTTGTTAGCACATCTGAACATATAAGCAAATACGTAATCAGTGCCCTTTGTTGCATTGTAAAATGTTAATTACATCCGGAGACATTGTAAACTCAAGTTGACACTTGAGTACCACTCCTCCGCTGTTCGATCGTGTGTATCGGAGAGCACTGCAACATACATCGCGTTTCTACAGAATGATCTGCCAACGTTGCTCAAAAATGTCCCACTGGAAACGCGTTGTCGTATGTGGTATCAGCATGATGGTGCACCTGCACATTCCGCAATTAACACTATGCTGACCCTTGACAGGATGTTCGACGGGCGTTTCATAGGACTTGGAGGACGCATAAATTGGCCAGCCCGTTCTCCTAATCTTACACCTCTGGACTTCTTTCTGTGGGGTACGTTAAAGGAGAATGTGTACCGTGATGTGCCTACAACGCCAGAGGATATGAAACAACGTATTGTGGCAGCCTGCGGCGACATTAAACCAGATGTACTGCGGCGTGTACGACATTCATTACGCCAGAGATTGCAATTGTGTGCAGCAAATGATGGCCACCACATTGAACATCTATTGGCCTGACATGTCGGGACACACTCTATTCCACTTCGTAATTGAAAACGGAAACCCTGTGTGTACGTGTACCTCACCCCTCATGGTAATGTACATGTGCGTCAGTGAAATAGACCAATAAAAAGGTGTTAGCATGTGGACGTAATGTGCTGTTCCAGTCTCTTCTGTAGCTAAGGTCCATCACCGTTCCCTTTGGATCCCTACGTAATTCGGTGCTCTCCAATACATACGATCGAACAGCGGAGGAGTGGTACTCAAGCGTCAACTTTAGGTTACAATATCTCCGGATGTAATTAACATTTTACAATGAAACAAACGGCACTGATTACGTATTTGTTTACATGTTCAGATGTGCTAACAAAACTAACGGGGTTCCATTTAAAAAAACGTAGGTTTGTGTTAAAAAACATACTTCCGTGCATTTTTGTATGGTTTGTATTAAACAATTACACTAGCCCCTCTCCTCACCTTCGGTCTGTGGAATCGGTTCGTCAGTATTTGATATGGTTTACGAAATATATCCAGCTGTAACGTTAGGTGACTCACCCTGTATATGTATGCTGTGTACGCAGTAGGTGCAGGTACTATTTCTATTGCGAGAAGCTTAGCAAATGAAGAAAAGACAACTAAAAACCACGGCAGTCCATAAATGTTTGTTCAGTAATTTAGAAACTCACTTAAAGAACGTTGTGAACTGCGTCTAGGCAACTGGCATGTGATATAATGGCAGAATTTCCTCACGAGCCTGATTTTATATTGTAAAGATGAAAATACCTTCTTCTAAATGAAATCGGTTGTATATGCAGACCTTCTTATACCCCTGGGTCTGGATTTCATTCACATTATTCATGTTTCCCCACAAATACTTGTTTGCGACAACACTGTTTACTCGACAGAATTATTTGCGTAAGTTGCTAATGAATATACTAAGAACATCACACAGCTAACTTAAAGGGGATACGAAAAAACGCGTTAGTTATTGAGAAAATGAATGCAATAGACTTGCATCAGAGACAGAGTGTAAAGTTAGACTGTAACTTTTCGAACAACTTCTAAACCATTCCATTTATTAAGTTTTCGACGACGGGCGAGTAATAGAATAACGTCCCACGGCCGCTATCATCATAACTGACTGCGTTTATAATGGTCCCCTGAATGGGCTGGTATATTATCTGCAGAGCTGTAACGCCATAAATCCGAAATTAATAGACAATAACCCGCAGGACACCAGCGGGATGGGAGTTGCGGATGAAACGGGCGGGGCGAAAGGGGGGGGGGGGGGGGGGGGTGAGGGTTGAATGACTCTCGAGATGAAAGGTCGTTGCAAATAAGTTCCAATGTTCTCTCAATGGAAATATTCGCTTGTCTTCTTCGCGCTCAGTCAGGTGAGAAACCAGCAGTCAGATTCTCTCGGGAATGTTCTCTAACTTTTTCACTCTCACCCCTACTTGTGCGGCTAGTATCTTGAGCTATGTGCTGAGCATAATTGAACGTAACAGAGCCTTCTAAAATTATCTGTAGGATTTTTACACTTTCCTAGGAATCTTCATTATTTTGAATTTTTGTATCTTCGTCCATGTGCCAATTCTCATCATTCTACTACAATGCATCCCCATAGTTTGCTGACGCTAGTCTGTTTCCTCATTTCGAATGCGCAGATGTCTTCAACAGCAAAGATTTTTTTATTTAATTGCTAGTTTCGTTGAATTGAGATCTTCTTCGAGGCTGTTAACACCATGCCGATACTAAAACCTCTGTATGAATCACACACAATTGTTTGTCTTACAGATTTATATTTATTTTATATTTTCTATCGCTGCCATCTTTGGCGAAAGAATTATATTTTTATTCCACTAATTAACAAAGACCAGCCTGAAGATGGTCTTAATAATTAAACATCAAGTACCCTCTTGCAAGCATTTTAAAAAATCTTCGTCATCGAAGACATACAGATCCTACAATTTAAAACACTTCATTACGACTGCATCACATTTCATCAATCTACTTCCTCTTTCCTCGTCAATGATTTTCACATGTACGCTGTTCAGAGCTTCAGTATACCGATTTATACAGTTTTTTCCCTTACTCTATAGAAATTACGTGGATCCAGCGAAGAAGAGTGGTATGTTTGAAGAGTTCAAATATGCACTTTTTGTGTAAATTTCAACCATTACATTACTAATAATAGTGTAACTTTCATGGTTCTGATATCAATTATAATATAATATCATATCAATTATAATGTAAGCAAGTACATTAGTTGTAAATTACTCTTCGAAAGCCTCATAGTTTTGTTAACTAAAGATAGTACTTAAAAGATATGACTTCAGAAAAATGCCCTAAAAATATTCACGTGTTCCCCTTTTATAAGATTTTGGCCCAATAACAACCATATACGCTATCTGAAATATTCAGAATGAGGAAATGGTTTTGTTGCAGGGCGGAGGGTAATGGGGAGCTTCAATCAATATTTTGAATAGATTCAACTATACGTTTACGTCATCTACCTTCATGGCACTACCCATCAGTGTAATTATAAACTATAAATGGGGAGCTTCAATCAATATTTTGGATAGATTCAACTATACGTTTACGTCATCTACCTTCATGGCACTACCCATGAGTGTAATTACACTCCTGGAAATTGAAATAAGAACACCGTGAATTCATTGTCCCAGGAAGGGGAAACTTTATTGACACATTCCTGGGGTCAGATACATCACATGATCACACTGACAGAACCACAGGCACATAGACACAGCCAACAGAGCATGCACAATGTCGGCACTAGTACAGTGTATATCCACCTTTCGCAGCAATGCAGGCTGCTATTCTCCCATGGAGACGATCGTAGAGATGCTGGATGTAGTCCTGTGGAACGGCTTGCCATGCCATTTCCACCTGGCGCCTCAGTTGGACCAGCGTTCGTGCTGGACGTGCAGACCGCGTGAGACGACGCTTCATCCAGTCCCAAACATGCTTAATGGGGGACAGATCCGGAGATCTTGCTGGCCAGGGTAGTTGACTTACACCTTCTAGAGCACGTTGGGTGGCACGGGATACATGCGGACGTGCATTGTCCTGTTGGAACAGCAAGTTCCGTTGCCGGTCTAGGAATGGTAGAACGATGGGTTCGATGACGGTTTGGATGTACCGTGCACTATTCAGTGTCCCCTCGACGATCACCAGTGGTGTACGGCCAGTGTAGGAGATCGCTCCCCACACCATGATGCCGGGTGTTGGCCCTGTGTGCCTCGGTCGTATGCAGTCCTGATTGTGGCGCTCACCTGCACGGCGCCAAACACGCATACGACCATCATTGGCACCAAGGCAGAAGCGACTCTCATCGCTGAAGACGATACGTCTCCATTCGTCCTTGCATTCACGCCTGTCGCGACACCACTGGAGGCAGGCTGCACGATGTTGGGGCGTGAGCGGAAGACGGCCTAACGGTGTGCGGGACCGTAGCCCAGCTTCATGGAGACGGTTGCGAATGGTCCTCGCCGATACCCCAGGAGCAACAGTGTCCCTAATGGCTGGGAAGTGGCGGTGCGGTCCCCTACGGCACTGCGTAGGATCCTACGGTCTTGGCGTGCATCCGTGCGTCGCTGCGGTCCGGTCCCAGGTCGACGGGCACGTGCACCTTCCGCCGACCACTGGCGACAACATCGATGTACTGTGGAGACCTCACGCCCCACGTGTTGAGCAATTCGGCGGTACGTCCACCCGGCCTCCCGCATGCCCACTATACGCCCTCGCTCAAAGTCCGTCAACTGCACATACGGTTCACGTCCACGCTGTCGCGGCATGCTACCAGTGTTAAAGACTGCGATGGAGCTCCGTATGCCACGGCAAACTGGCTGACACTGACGGCGGCGGTGCACAAATGCTGCGCAGCTAGCGCCATTCGACGGCCAACACCGCGGTTCCTGGTGTGTCCGCTGTGCCGTGCGTGTGATCATTGCTTGTACAGCCCTCTCGCAGTGTCCGAAGCAAGTATGGTGGGTCTGACACACCGGTGTCAATGTGTTCTTTTTTCCATTTCCAGGAGTGTATAAACTCTCTTACAGGCAGGTCTCGTGCGATGAGAATGCGTAAGCCCACAGCATATTCACAAAAAGAACATGAAGATACAAGAGTCATGTCGCACATAGTCTGGAACAGTATGAAGTCTCGCTAACACTGATGTATCTTACTGCCTGCAACATTCTGTAAAGAATTCTACGGAAGGCGACTCGATTTTTGAACAATAATTCCGCTGAAAGCAGAACGTACGTGATAACGTGTTCTCATATCAAATACTGTTTCACGCTAAAATATAACAACATATGGAAACAGTTCAAGTATCGAGAGACTTTTATACATGATAATTCAATAAGCAATGACAACAACCAAATTATGTCTGCCTTAGCCTGAACCCCGTGGAGTACAAGTCCATGAAACATACAAATCAAAAGATAAGTAAATTCTGTACGCTGTAAAATAGTCGGAACAATATTAAAATCTTAGGGACGAGCAGCTAAAATACCCAGGGAAAAAGATCTCTCTCTTTGAAGAACGACTATTAAGTGTGGACTCGACTGTAGATACATCTTTGGCCCAGAAAGCTTTGCGAACAAAATATTATGCGAAGCTGTGCTAACATAATCATAATGCTTGTTGATATTACCATGGAAATGATAATCGAAACATATCACGTTATTGCTAGTGAAGGCAGCGTTATCACAATGCACATGGCCTCAGCGGTGTTAGAAAAGCAAGCCGTCTCCTTACAGCGTGAAGAACCAGCACGACCAAAAGCAGGAAACTAAGTCTGTCAAGCATTTACAGAGACGTGCTTCCCCCAACCTCTGCCGCTCAGAAACATGATGGTTCAGTCAGCAGTACTGTACTTTCCAAGGTGTCGACTACAGATAAACCTACACTTCCGCGACCAAAGACTGTAGGATGCTTAGCAGTCCATATTCTGGATATTCGCCATTCTGCTACTTCAGTGATTCACAATTCGTGTCAGAAAATGAATTATCTTAAAGCCGACTTTTGGGGCACGGTTTTCGTCTTCAGTGGAGTAGAAGTAATTTACGACATAGAGTTGTGTTATTTATTTGCAACAGGATATTCTATTATTCACTATTACACTACAACAAAATACACAGAAGGCATTTAATGTAACAACTGTTCTCCGAATATCGAGGTTTCTAAAGGTATCAAGACATCAAGAGACTAACGGCCAATATTATTCTCATAGCAGGCTTTTGTATTCTGAAAACGTTTTCCGAGTATAGTTACCCAAGGTATTCCTGTAATCTGTTAAGACACATAAGGAGTAGAATCAATTTATTTCTTCATGAGAAAATACTCTTCTAAACTTTAATAATGGACACTGCAACCGGACATAAGCATGAAAGTACCTTCTGCATGATGTGTCCCTCCCAACTAACAAAGCTTGATAAAACTTGGACCGTATAAAAAAGAACAGTTACAGTAGCGGTAGACTACAGAAAAAATGAGCAATGAGACGTGTAGAAATGATACTTCTATTCAAAGACAATAATTACACTTGTACCGAAATTCGTGATGGTCCACTGGATATGATAAAAGACGGGACATACTCCTTAAGAGGGTGTGTGATCACCAAGGACTATGAAGCATACTTTGCAATGTGGTTCCATGCTGGCCACAAGGGTCGTAAGAAGTTCTTGTGGTAGGGCGTTCCATCCGTTCACCACCGCTGTTCACATCTACTGGATGGTCGATGGTGGATGCGAACGTGCGGTAGTACGTCTTCCTAATGTGTTCAATAAACGAATACATCGTCCGTTGTAGGCTGTATTTGCTTTATTAAAATCGTGCTATTAGCTAATTTCGGCGGCGACCCATTACCAAGCGCAATTGCTTTGTCATTTATTACATAACGTGCTAAGCACATTCTTTTATCTTACATACATAAAACTATAAGTCGTACCTTTTATTCAAAAACAATAATTACACTTGTCACCGAAATTCGTGATAGTCCCCTGAACGTGATAAAAGACGCGACATGCTTTTTAATATGGTGTGCGATAACCAAGGGCTATGAAGCATATTTTGCAACGTGCGCCCATGCTAGATACAAGACTCGTCAGTTCTTATACAACCTCTGGTTTTATGTTTGCGATAGAAAAGAATGTGATAAGCCCGATATCTAATAACAAATGTTTTTGGCTGGGGTCCGCCTTTAGCAAAACACAATTTTGTTTTTTGTCCCAGACATGTTTCACTGCAGTTGCAGCATCATCAGTTTTTATTATTATGGCTGTTAAACATAGGGAATGTTTAAATGCACGTAAATATTAGTTTCTAAATCTTTATTACACATTTTTGAAGAACACACAAAATTGTATATTCATACCTTCTTGCCATATGGTGTGGTTTTCCTGCTGTATTACGTTTTTACAGTGTTGTTTTCTTTACAGTTTTTCTTTACAGTTTGTCACCTGCAACTGTGTACAACGTAATGCAGGGAAAACACATACTCAAAAAATAAGATCTCTAAAACTGTTATGACAATGGCTAAAATTAATAATTTATGTGAAAGGTTGTGTGTATGTATCTATTTACATTATGTTTCACTTACAGTTTGTTTTTTCGTCATCTTCTTCTCTGTCAAGTTCTGTGTATTGAGTTGTCACTGCCACTGTTTACCAGCTGTAATAATAAGATAGCGGATGGTGGAACAGTTTAAGGTGTGAAAACAAGATGGCGGACAGTGGAACAGTTGAAGATCTCATTGGTGGTTATCTCAGAGGTGTGTGTGTGTGTGTGTAAGAGAGAGAGAGAGAGAGAGAGAAGAGAGCAGGAGAGGGAGAGAGAGAGAGAGAGAGAGATGGGGGCGTCGGGGAAGGAGGGAGGGAGAGAGTATGTTTGAGGATTTATCATTATTATCATTATTATATGTGTGTGTATGTATGCATGTGTATGTGTATGTGTGGGGGTGGATGGCTTCTATAGGTTGATATTATCTAACAGTTCATTGATGGCAGAGAACAGAGTGACATAGCAAGTGTCCTTGACGATGGCTCACAGCCGAAACTAGCTAATAACATGATTTTAATAAAACATACAGCCTACAATGGACAATGCATTCTTTTATGAAATACTTAGAGCCTGTGGATCTCCACGAAAGCAAAATCTACATATGTTCGATGGGTTCGAGGGATTTAAGTTGGGGGAACAGACAGGCCTATCCATTCACCGAACATTGTCTCGTTCCAACAGCTTCTACATGTGCTCTGTCCGATGCCGTCGTGCATTGACAGCCATTAAAAATGAAGTGATATCCGAATACACCACAGAAAACGCGCACACTGGAAAGGAGTAAAGTGTCAAGAAGTCCTTCCCAAACTTTTAGCCAGCATGGGAGCCCGCTGCAACGCAAGCATTGTAGTGTGTGGTGATCACTCGCCGTATTGAGGCTACGTACTGCTTTTTGTCATGTGCAGGGAAGCATCATGAACCGCGGTGACTTCACTGTCTTTGAGTAAAAGTGTCGTTTCTTTTCGTCTCATTGCGTATTTTCTTCAATAATCTTGTGTAACATGCTGCAGCAGTTTTTATTCACATGACAACTTGGCGTAAGGTTCAACACAACGTTTCACAACAAAAAGATTTTTATGGTATGTAAATGTACAGTTCACTTACGGTGTTGGCAATGCCAAAGTAAAACATTTATCTCAAATACTACGCCTTAACTCATGTTATGAGACATATTCATTGTATTACAGATCTGAAGATGAGAGAAAAGTCTGCCGAAACTGGTTGTCTTAAATATAGAAATATTTTATGCGATCGAGGCTGTTGAATGTTTTTCAGCAAGTAAAACAGGTCACTCCTTCAGTACTCTCAAAATAAGAAAATTCAACTGCAGCAATTCTTTCTTGCTCAGTACGAGTCTCATATTTTTATTTTTCCACAGACTATTAATTCGCTCTTAGTCCATATATTTCTTGACATCTTGACGCTCTGAATATGTTATTGTTGTAAAAAATAATATAGCACATAGTTGGTAGACGCTGAAAGTGCTGGCATTCTCTTTGCTGGATTACTTATCTAGTTTCGTAACGATTCTTTCGTGTTCATTATCACGCAGATTTAGATGAATAAAGCTGTTTGGTTAATGCAGTTCAGCTATTTACGGACTTGAACGAAATACATATTCATTCCAGTTACCTTTATTAACAAACTGAAAGAGATCGTTGTAATGAAGAAGAAGAAGTAGTTTGTGTATGTTTGGAGGTTGGATGACCTTTGTCGTTGATGGCAAAATCTTTTGACAAAGGTAGTGAGTGACCTCAAATGCTCAGGTTATAAATCACACACCCCAAGTCAATGGTATCAGCCATTCACGTGAAAGACTGCACGTTTTGCCTCCGGAGATAACTGTATGCCTACCAATTTTGTGTATTAGAGACGAACATTGGTAAGGCGAAAAAACAAATCTTCGATTTAATACTACGAAAAACATAAATGTTTCACTGTAATGACTTACTGCTGTACTTTCTTTTGCTTTAAACAATTACGCTGTCTGAACAACAACCTTTTTCTACTTACCCGTTAATTTTGCATAGGTACTCAGTTTTCAAAGTGCACTTCGGGGTTTCAATTAAGTGGTTAAAGCAAAGTGGAAAAGGATAATATGCACATCTGACTAAAGTCACATTTTCACATTGAGCATTTCTGCACTCAAGGCAGTCCAATATCAAACGCCACACTAATTACATATTCAACCAATGATATTGTTATGTCAGTGTCACAACCAATCTTTCTGCCAAGCTTATTGTAACATAGACCAGCACTTCGGTGCGGTAAGTTGACTCTATAGCAAACATTAAAGTATGATGACGAAATGACGAGTGTATAACTTTATTTCTTTTTTACCTTGTAGTATCACAAAATCAACTATCCCTCTGATGTAGAACTTGTGCACGGTGTTCAGAAATTCCCGATACCAACATCTAGAACTTCTAGAGTGGAATGAGTACGTAATATTTTGAATAGTAATCCATTTTCTGGAACGCTATCTAACGACGCCACAAAGCGTCGAAGTTGTGGGCGACGGCGTCTGTAAATGTAAATAAAGGGTGATTGCCTTATGATGTTACAAACTTTCAAAATTGACAGAGACGGATAAATGTATGAATTTGAAGGTGAGGGGCTCTGGTTCGGAAACGAACGAGTCGAAAGTTACAAGCGAAAATCATTCTGATACCCCTGACAGTGGAATACATGTACCGGTATTGCTGTTACAAAGAATGTAGGGTATTCAACTTCTGCAGGTGGTAGTATGAACCAAAACAAGAAACAATTTCTGAGTAACATGAGCTGTAGAGTGCAGACCTGAGGAGCTACGAACACTTGTTCAGTAGAGGAGATGTGTTTCACAGCAGCCAAGGTCAACTAGTGCCCATGTTTACTGAACATTTTTTCTTGTTTTGGGCAATACCATCACCTATGATAGTTGCTTACCCTATGAACTTAGCAACAACAGTACCAGTACATGCATTTCACTGTCAGAGGTATCAAAACTGTTTTCTCCTGTAACTTTCGGCTCGTTCGTTTCCGGTACAGAGACCCTTACATCAAACTGATACATTTGTCCTTCTCTATCGTCCCTGAAAGTCTGTAACATCATCACTGAATCACCCTCATGTACATACATTTACAGGTATCTATAACTTTGACGTTCTGTAGCGCCATTGGATGACGTTTCTGGACATGGGTTCCCATTCAAAATGTTGTGCACTCACTCCCCATTACAATCCTAGAAGTTTATAATAGTAATTTCCGAACACCCTGCATTGGCTAAAGAAGTTGTGTCGGTGTGTTTTCGGTCCTATTATATTAGATATTGTTTCTTTACAATACCTAAGTTCCTCTTTTAGACCATGAATATGTTTTTAAATGAACACAATGCCATTTGACTGTACTGTTGTTTATTTAATTACGACCCAGATTTAGGCCTTATATGCCATTTTCAAGTGACTGAGTTTATGGCATTAACACATAAAGCAGGACAACAAGCTCAAAACTGGCCATAAATTAAGAAAAATAATCGCTCCCCACAAAATGCCAGCTGTATAATCATTGTAATTGTAAAAATATCGTAAGTAATAGTGGGAGTACTTCATATTCAATAAAAACAGGTTTACTTTGGTATATAAAAGATGAACACATATCATTGAATCGTCAGTATCCATCATAGTAAGATGCTGAGTTTTGGATGCGAATGTCTCATACCACTGCTTCTATTCGAAGCACAGTTTGGCGTGGTTCTGAGCGTTCGAAGTCACGCACTTCCATTGTGGGGAGTTTCGCAGGTTCAAATTCCTCTTCAAACTTTTTAATACGCGAATTCCATCAGATGGTGGAATGTTCTTCAGGGTTGCACTGAGCAGCCATCGAGGGACACCTGTGGAATTGTGAAGAAAATCCCACCAGGGGGATCGAACTGTTGAGCACTTAAAAGGTTTGAAGAGATCATCAAAGTAGTTTTTGGTTTCAGGTACCGTGAAAAAGCCATTAGAGATGAAGCGCAAGCTCAGAAAATGTGGAAGAAAACCGTCCGTAACCTATTCGAGGGGTCCATCCTAGCACTCGCATTTATCAGTAAAGGAAACGCTGGAAACCTGAATCTAACTAGACCGGCCAGGATTTGAACCACTGCCCTCCCGAAAGTGAGGCCATGTTCGTTGTTTTGCTTCACAGTTACAGCTAATTTTCACAGGCGTGGACGCAAGAGATAATTTGCAGTTGACATGTATTTTTGGCGTAGTGTTTTTTTTTTCTTGCATTAGGAGGCTTGTCTCGTACACACCTGTCTAAAAGAATGACATTTCATAAAGGGCAGTGTGTAACGGCGTCCGTGCGCTGCGGACTCTGTTCTCACAATTTCAAATTAAAGGGTATCACACGTTCTAATAAAAAAGCGAAGTTTTTAAATGGATGTGTAGCTACAGTAATTAATTTCCTGTTTTGCGGACACGAAGCACACATATCCCTAAATCATGTAAAAGTCTGTGCGTGATAAATCGTTTTTCGAGAAGATTTTGAGGGCATATTTTCAGTCAGTCCACCAGAGTAACATTATTCTTTCCAAACTGAGTTCTAGTACATTAGATATGATGAAGTAAAATTGCTACAGTTATCTCCTCGAAGACAGCGGCTTAGGGGACGTCCGTTAATTACGTGAACTCAAAATGGAGAGAGGGTGTGGGGCAGTAAAATCTCACCTAATCTCATTTACTAGAGGAGACAATGAAAATCTCACGTCAGATTTTTAATTCAGAGAATATGCACTACTATAGCGGACAGGATTAAAGTGTCCACCAATCTATATTGTCATTCTCAGCTGAACTGAATGCGTTACACGTGTACATGCCTGGAATTCCCCGATTCGATAATTAATTTGGAGTGAACCGCCTCAGTTGTCCTAGTATTTATTCAAACAACTAGTAGTTTCGGGATTTTAAAATCCACATCTTCAGGTATATGAAATTATTGTATTCGGTAAGACATCACATGCGATCGGGGCAGGCAGTGCGAGAGCTCGAATCACTGCATGTTGTCCGAAACTGTCCGCCACTGGGCATCAGTACTGTGGGAACGCCAACTACCACTGTCTGCTGTGTGGAGGGCCCGATTTGAAACAAGTGCCGCACAAGTGTCAACTTTTATTTGGGAAATTCTCTGCCGCGCCATCGAAATCAGCGCTTGTCAGTCATGAATTCTGTACTGCATATAAAGCCGATGCTATTGTGATCAACATGAATTTGTATCAAACCATTTACAATGTGTATTATAAGTGACATGCCGACAAATCGAAACACACGTGCGAGCACGAAGTTAATCGCTTGTGGAAGGGAGCTAAACTGAAGTTCACCGACAAGAAATCTCTTAGACATCATATAAATCAAGAGACTGAAACGCCATGTGATCCTATGATTCAAATGAAGATACAAACAACTTTGTCTTTCATCTGCAAAGTAAGAACAGTTCACTGACATTTAACGTACACTCAGGTGACAGAAGTCATGGGACACCTCCTAGTATCGTGTCGGACACCCATTTTCCCGGCCTAGTGCAGCAGCTCCAAGTGGCATGGACTCAACAAGTCGATGGAAGTCTGCTGCAGAAATATAGCCGTTGATAACTGCAAAAGTTTTACCGGTGCATCATTTTGTGCATGAACTGACCTCTCGATTATGTCCCACAAATGATAGACGGGATTCATGTCGGGCGGCCTAGGTGGCGTAATCATTCACCCGAACTGTCCAGAATGTTATTCGAACCAATAGCTAACAATTCTGGCCCTGTGACATGTTTGAGCACATGAAGTCCATGAATGGCTGCGAATGGTCTCCAAGACGCCATACATAACCAACTGCACTCAATGATCGGTTCAGTTGGACCAGAGGATCCAGTCCATTCCATGTAAAGACAACCCACCTATTACGTTGTCACCACCTGCTTGCAGAATGCTTTCTTAAGAACTGAGGTCCATGGCTTCGTGAGGTCTGCGTAGCACTCAAACCCTGCTCTCAGCTCTTACCAACCAAAATCGGGACTCTCTTAATCAGGCGACTGTTTTCCAGTCGTCAGTCCATTCCATGTAAAGACAACCCACCTATTACGTTGTCACCACCTGCTTGCACAATGCTTTCTTAAGAACTGAGGTCCATGGCTTCGTGAGGTCTGCGTAGCACTCAAACCCTGCTCTCAGCTCTTACCAACCAAAATCGGGACTCTTTTAATCAGGCGACTGTTTTCCAGTCGTCAGTCCATTCCATGTAAAGACAACCCACCTATTACGTTGTCACCACCTGCTTGCACAATGCTTTCTTAAGAACTGAGGTCCATGGCTTCGTGAGGTCTGCGTAGCACTCAAACCCTGCTCTCAGCTCTTACCAACCAAAATCGGGACTCTCTTAATCAGGCGACTGTTTTCCAGTCGTCAGTCCATTCCATGTAAAGACAACCCACCTATTACGTTGTCACCACCTGCTTGCACAATGCTTTCTTAAGAACTGAGGTCCATGGCTTCGTGAGGTCTGCGTAGCACTCAAACCCTGCTCTCAGCTCTTACCAACCAAAATCGGGACTCTTTTAATCAGGCGACTGTTTTCCAGTCGTCAGTCCATTCCATGTAAAGACAACCCACCTATTACGTTGTCACCACCTGCTTGCACAATGCTTTCTTAAGAACTGAGGTCCATGGCTTCGTGAGGTCTGCGTAGCACTCAAACCCTGCTCTCAGCTCTTACCAACCAAAATCGGTACTCTTTTAATCAGGCGACTGTTTTCCAGTCGTCAGTCCATTCCATGTAAAGACAACCCACCTATTACGTTGTCACCACCTGCTTGCACAATGCTTTCTTAAGAACTGAGGTCCATGGCTTCGTGAGGTCTGCGTAGCACTCAAACCCTGCTCTCAGCTCTTACCAACCAAAATCGGGACTCTTTTAATCAGGCGACTGTTTTCCAGTCGTCAGTCCATTCCATGTAAAGACAACCCACCTATTACGTTGTCACCACCTGCTTGCACAATGCTTTCTTAAGAACTGAGGTCCATGGCTTCGTGAGGTCTGCGTAGCACTCAAACCCTGCTCTCAGCTCTTACCAACCAAAATCGGGACTCTTTTAATCAGGCGACTGTTTTCCAGTCGTCAGTCCATTCCATGTAAAGACAACCCACCTATTACGTTGTCACCACCTGCTTGCACAATGCTTTCTTAAGAACTGAGGTCCATGGCTTCGTGAGGTCTGCGTAGCACTCAAACCCTGCTCTCAGCTCTTACCAACCAAAATCGGGACTCTTTTAATCAGGCGACTGTTTTCCAGTCGTCAGTCCATTCCATGTAAAGACAACCCACCTATTACGTTGTCACCACCTGCTTGCACAATGCTTTCTTAAGAACTGAGGTCCATGGCTTCGTGAGGTCTGCGTAGCACTCAAACCCTGCTCTCAGCTCTTACCAACCAAAATCGGGACTCTCTTAATCAGGCGACTGTTTTCCAGTCGTCAGTCCATTCCATGTAAAGACAACCCACCTATTACGTTGTCACCACCTGCTTGCACAATGCTTTCTTAAGAACTGAGGTCCATGGCTTCGTGAGGTCTGCGTAGCACTCAAACCCTGCTCTCAGCTCTTACCAACCAAAATCGGGACTCTTTTAATCAGGCGACTGTTTTCCAGTCGTCAGTCCATTCCATGTAAAGACAACCCACCTATTACGTTGTCACCACCTGCTTGCACAATGCTTTCTTAAGAACTGAGGTCCATGGCTTCGTGAGGTCTGCGTAGCACTCAAACCCTGCTCTCAGCTCTTACCAACCAAAATCGGGACTCTTTTAATCAGGCGACTGTTTTCCAGTCGTCTAGCGGCCAACCGATATGGTCACACACCCAGGACAGCTGCAGGCGATGTAGTGCTGTTATCAAACGCACTGCTGCCGTAGCCCACTAACACCGTATTACACCCCACTGTCCTAACTCATACGTCCATCGTACGCCCCACGTTGATCTCTGTGGCTATTTCACGTAGCATTGCTTGTCTGTTGGCACTGACAACTCTACGCAAACACGGTTCCTCTCAGTCGTCAAGTGAAAGCCGACGGGCAGTGCGTTGTAGGAAGTGACGCCTGAAATTTGGTATTCTAGGCATATTTTTGAATGTGTAGATCTGGGAATATCGAATTCCCCAACGATTTTAGAAATGGAATGTTCCATGGGTCTACTTGCAGCTACCATTCCGCGTTGAGTCCGTTAATTCCCGTCGTGCGGCCATAATCACATCAGACACCTTTTCACTTGAGCCATCTGTGTATAAATGAAAGCTCCGTAAGTACACAGCCCTTTTATACCTTGTGTATGCGATACTACCGTCATTTGTATACGTGCATATAGTTGTCATACGGCTTGTGCCACATCAGTGTATTTAATACACCAGTAAAATGTAAATTTTATGGGTATCCAACAAAACAATTAATACTATTTTCATGGAGCCTTTTGTTCGTCGGCCTTTTGGCTAATTCAGAGTTGGCATACTTAAAATAATAATTTTCATCAAATGTTTAAAAACACCATTTAGTAAACTTTCTAAATAAATCAGTTTATTAAAATGTTTTGAATGTTAGAGCAAAGAGTTTTTTTTTTTCATTTTTACCCGATGCTGGGGAGGGGTAGGGGGAGAGGCAGGTCCTACCATATATCATCAACGAGGAAGGGGAGTCTAAATTAAAAGAAAGGAAAGAAAACCTCACGTAATTAATGGATGGTCCCTTCATTCGGAATTGTAAGATGATTGTAAAATGTAAAATATTATATTAGGTGGACTCTTACAGGCAGATCAAAACTGTGTACCGGACCAGACCTCGAACCTGGGACCTTTGCCAAAAACTCTACCAACTGACCTACTAGCACGATTCACGATCCACCCGTACAGCTTTTCGTCCACCAGTTATCTCCTCCTTCCTAAATTCACGGGAGTTCTCCTGCATATCTGTGGAGACTAGCACTGCTGGAAGGTGGATAAAGTACCACGTCTCTCTTCGCCCCCATAAGCGTAAATTTCGTGTTTTATCGAGTCATTCTTATCTGTATTTAAAAACTAAAGCCCTGCTGTCGTCTCCCACCTGAAAATGAATTGGCAGAGCTTCCTTAGGTGTAATGGTATAAATTCCCATTGACCACTATCTAGGATATATATGCATGATTTACTGAATAATTCAGATTCTTTTCGAAGCCATGGTGAGTAGGATCTCTTCCCTCATGATGATGAAATCGGGTTTGAGTCTCGCGGATTATTAAATAATGGCATTTTTACCAAACATCTTACCATTATACCAACCATTGAAGAAATGTGTAGCTTTGCGAGTTCAGCTCTCAGTCTCAGATGTCACAAAGAACATTTGTTTTGAAGCCATGCAGAAAATCACACTGACGTGCACCAGTGCATAGAAATATCTACGTAGATTATATGAACCATCAACATGGCGGTGTTCGGCTGTTAAATTATACGACTACTAATGCTCATCAATTGACACTGATGTTTACATGCGACGCCATGTGGATCGTCTGTGTACTCTGTTACAAGATTTTTTTTTCTTGATTGCTTCATAAGTGATGTATCTAATATTTTAGATGACTGGAGAACTCTCTAGACTCGTTACGTCTTAGGTAAATCAAACAATAGGGTACGTGCTGAGATACGCCTGCCTCCATAATCGGTAAACGCACGAGTTGTGGAAAATTTTCACTGTCGGTATATTGCTGGGAAGGGCTGGAGAGGTGGTGGTGTAAAGATCCTGATCAGCAGTCTTTACGCCAGTGTCCTGAACATCTATATTTGCTCGTCCACTCCGCCCTCCACATCTAGAAGTGAAAAGCCGTCTGGATTGATACCAATCAGCGCAAGAACACCGAAAGTTATGGACCGTTATAGAAATTTTTTACATATCACAGCTTCTCACCCCCACCTCTATCCCGAGACCTGGTAGGGGGTATATCACTCCCACAGTGTTTTTATGCAAATGATTATGTGAGCAATACAAATAATGGGTTGGGGTTGTTTTGGGGAAGGAGACCAGACAGCCAGTTCATCAGTCTCATCGGTTTAGGGAAGTACGGGGAAGGAAGTCGGCCATTCCCTTTGAAAGGAACCATCCCGGAATTTGCCTGGAGCGATTTAGGAAACTCACGGAAAACCTAAATCAGGATGGCCGGACGCGGGATTGAACAGTCGTCCTCCCGAATGCGAGTCCAGTGTCTAACCACTGCGCCACCTCGCTCGGTTACAAATAATGAGTCATGTGTATGCAAACACTGGTTGAAATTGTGGTGTCACCGCCAGACACCACACTTGCTAGGTGGTAGCCTTTAAATCGGCCGCGGTCCGTTAGTATACGTCGGATCCGCGTGTCGCCACTATCAGTGATTGCAGACCGGGCGCCGCCACACGGCAGGTGTAGTCCAGAGAGACTCCCTAGCACTCGCCCCAGTTGTACAGCCGACTTTGCTAGCGATGGTTCACTGTCTAAATACGCTCTCATTTGCAGAGACGACGGTTTAGTATAGCCTTCAGCTCCGTCATTTGCTACGACCTAGCAAGGCGCCATATTCAGTTACTATAATCTGAACAGATAATACTGTGAGTCATTTACCGCCAAGAGTGACGTTCATCATTAATGGATTAAAGTTAAGTATCAAAACAATTTAGTCCGCTTTCTGAATTCTAATTCCTTGTCATGTTCCAGACCTCACGTCAGTATAGTCCTTCCCTGCTCATGCTAGCCTGCGTGAGCTAAAGCGCGTACATTTTGGCCTCCACTAGTAACACGGTGTTGGCTCTTCTGCCAACACAACAGAAATTGCTCCAGATGTTCCAAGCTTGGCTGAATTCTATCCATTGGTTTAGGAGGATACACGTACGTACAATCAGTCTTTTAATATGTTGCCAAATGATCCTAACAATAGTTGCTACAAATCTGCTTGACAGTGACGCACTCAACCACCAGAAAGAATAAGTTGATTACTAGACTTCTAGAGAGGTCGTCTCTTGTCATAAGCGAATACGTCAGTTGATTGTGTCCATTTAAAAAAAAATACCGTACTCTACAGCCTTAGAGCACCATATTTATAAGCATACAAACATACATATATGAAGAAACAACGGGGAAGACCTATGATACGCCGTGCTAAGGTAAAGGGAGAGAACGAAATGACGCTTCTAGCGAGTGATGGATTTTGAGGAGAAAAATGAAGTACAAAATAGCAACAGACACGGCGCAAGTAACGCACCATCGCACTTGATCCCGGTGGATGGTGGAAGACATTTCGTATGTAATTTAAAAATAGTTGATGGCAAACAATTTTCTGGTGTTGCTCACAGACACGTCGTCTGTGGCAGCCGCGGTAGAGATATATCACGGCCTGGCCGGGGATCCACAAGATTGCATTCGGCCCAGCCCCGGTGCAGAACGTACCATTTATGCTGTCGCCTCCAGGACCGACCCAAACTACCATATATCACTGGGTCCACAACCCTTACGCTAGCACATTTCCTGATTCCCGCACAGGAAAGACAAATATTTTATCGTCATTTTAGCCTTTCGAGGCATGCATACATAAACACAGACATTGTAACCGTCATTGTTCACGGACGAGGACGAATGCCGGAACACGATCGCGGTCGAGAGCGGTCAGCTGTGGAGGTGTCGCCGCTTGAAAGCGCGGCCGGCCGGCTCCGGGCTACCTGCGCGCAGCCGCCGCCCTCGGCGCCGCCACCGCCCCGCCGCCCCGCTGCCCCCGCCGCCCCACTGCCGGACACGCGGCGTCGCGACGCCAGAGCGACGGCGGGCGTCGGTCGGGGTGCTGGGCCGCTGCTGCGCAACATGTGGCTCCTCCGGTAAGGTGCCCGCTGCGCGCGTTCGCCACCAGCTGACGGCCAGGCCGCGCACTACCGGCCGTATGCAGTGTCCAGTGCTCAGCCTCAGTGCGTGGGGGCGACCGCTACTGTGCCTTACTTGCTGGTTATATGTACCCATCTCGAGGGACTACTGCTTCACGTTCGCTACTTCTCACCACGATTTTTTTTCTGAAATCCTAGATTACTGCTGCGTCAAGGTGGGATTTAATCCACCACGGTGTCTGTGGAATTCTTCGCTGCTCGCTGGAGATGCGTGAAGTACGACGGCGATTTTCAGCGATACCAGTAATTCGTCGGTACTTTGACGAGCAGTGCCGTTGTTGGATTTAATCTACGCTGACGTACTATGCACCGATTACGTTTAGATCCCACGAACCTACATTCTTCAAGAATGGAATAACCGAGCGTACAGGGTAAGTCACTTAAGTCTTTAACCTCAATTGCATCCGGAACGATTGAAGATATCGGAACAACGTCGGTATTTAAACGAACCGTAGAATCGTTAATTCACAATAGCTTCTGTGCCTGAATACAGTAACCTCTTTTCTTTTTTAAGCAACCGACGTTTTACTGAGGGTCCACCAGCTTTATTATGCATCAAACTATTGTAACAAATGAAGTTCCATTTTTGGGAGCCCTTGAAAAGAAGAAAAGAACTCGGTGACGCTCATTACGGTTTGCAGCATTATCTTTTGCAAAAAAATAAATACGTGGACTAAGACTGCTGACACATTGTAGTTTCACAGTCTTTGCCATATAAATATCCGGCAACGGTGCGAAATACGTGTTGTGTCAATGGCCTTATCCATAATTATAAAGTTTGTCTTTTCTTCTTCTTCTTCCATAACGGTCTAGGACCTAGGCCTGTTCCGTCTTCTAAGTATGCAGTCTATGGTTTAAAATTGAAGCCTTGTTTTGGTATTCTTGAATCTGGCATTCTTTGTAGATCTTCTAGCCAGATTTTTCGATTAGATTCCTCATTTATAGTTTACATCCCAAGCTCTGCTTATCTGTTAACCATAATATACGGGACATATCAGTCTTCCTCACCTGTTACACATTTTTGTGTTAAGAATGAGTGCTAGAGTGCTTACATATATTAAAAAAAGTTAGGAGCTTCGAAGCGTAGCAGAGTACTCATCCCTATAGTTACACAACATTTCAAAATCATCTCTTCGATATCTTGAACGATTCCGGGATTATTTGTGGTTAAATGCTTACGCGACTCACCATGTACATACTGTGATGTCAGCAATCTGTTTCGAGATACTGACAAACATTATTGAATAATACTGTGACAAAAGATTTCACCGAGATGTGAAGTCGTTGCTTACTTGGTGCGACAGGTCTGTGTCTGAGCGTGTGGTTGTTAAATAGAATAAATAGCAAGTGGCAAATTTGACGCCTACTTGGGCCTCACACTCTCTCTTTAAATTTCTTTTTCGAAATGGTACAATGGCTCGTGTTTCATATATGAGGACATAGTGAATGTGGGGACGTACTGTTTTTCTTTTCCGTCACCAGCTATATTTATGCATGTTGCATGTTACAATAGGACCTTAACTTAGGAATTTTGTGCCTTAAACAATTTTGGTGTATCGTTTAGAAGAATTATTTTGACACCAAGAGTAGTTGGCTTTCCCTTGGAAAGTTGCGTCTTCTGCCTTTTGTGTGAACGAAACGTCAGTAAACCGGAATTCGCAATTTCGTCGTTTGTAATGACGAGGCGTTGGCGGTTGCTAGGCGGCAGGTATGCAGTAAGAAAATAAGAGCGATACAGCTTTTGTGTTTGCTTTATCGTCATATCTAGTTAGCTGTAGCAAATGAAGTGTACAGTGTTATGGAGAGCGTAGCGTGGGCGCGTGTTGACCGGCCTGGGTGACTGATGGGCTGCGATATTGACACGCCGCGTCGTTTGACTACACAGTACCTGGCTGTTGACGTTCGCCGGCGCTGTGAAACGTGGGGTCGGGCCCATATCCACCTGTTGCCAGGCGCCGGTGTTAAATGCTCGTCCGGGCGCACGGCACCTGTTCCGCACGGTAGACAGTGGGGCGGGCGCGATAAGTCACGACGCCGTGCGGGCAACTCAGTCACAGAGCCTGTGCTACACGACTCTTCGATGGGACACATCGGAACTAGGCACAACCCTTTTAACTAGCAATTTACGCCACTTCTGTTGGTGACATCTTGACTCTGAGTCACATTGGCAGGATAAGCACATCACCTTCTCTCCAGGGATTAGCATTTGAGTTCAAGAAGCATTTCCGTAATGCTTGCGTATTGATCGAACATAGCAGCAATAAACTTTCCAGCGGACCTCTAGATTGCTTCCATGTCTTCCTTTACCCTGACCTCGCGGAAATCCCAAACATTCGAGCAGTACTCTAGAATGGGTTGGACAAATGTTCTGTACACGCTCGTCTTTGTAGCTGAGATTCACTTTCCTAGAATTCTCCCAATAAACTGATATCGACCACCCGCCTTCCTACAGTCGACATTACTTGCTTTTCCATTTTACGCCTAGATATTTTAATCGATACGACTGCGCTCAGCAGTAGACCACTACTACTGAATTCGATCATTACGGGATTGTTTATCTTGTTCATCCACATTAACTTACGTTTTTTCCTCGTTCAGAACACTTTGCAATTCTTCGCGACAGCAAGAAATTTTCTCCAAGTGGTCCTGTAACCTCCTAGTCACGCAACGACAACAGTTTCAGGCACCAGTCGTAGATTGCTCCTTCCCCGACCTGTCTGATTTTGTTATCTATACATGCGACGAGAGTGATCGTATCAAATTTCCCTGTGTCACCTTTGTGTCTGATGAACACTCACTGTCCAGTACAACATACTGGGTTCTATTGCTCAGTAAGTCTTCGAGTCACTCATATATCTGAGAACCTATTCCCTCTCCTCGGACCTCCGTTAACAGCGTACAGTGTAACAGTGTCACACACTTTCCGGAAATCTAGGAGTGTAGAATCTCCTTGTTGCTGTACACAGATAGAGCCAACTTTGGAGATTTTACTAAAACAATAAAAGAAGAAATTCTTTGTTTCTAATAGTTATAACCTTTTCGCAATAAGTGCCCGTTTCAAATTTTTCAAACTCGAACCAATATTCTCATTCTTTGTCTCAAATAAATGGTTTGGCAGGATTCAACATTTTCTTCAGCTGATTTAATTGCTGTTCATACTTTTTTTTTTTTTTTGGCAAAGAAGCAATTACCATGCGCGAGGGATTTAAAGGCACCCAATTTATAGTTTTTCTAACACTGGTCCGCGAGGGGTAGATTTGTCCGCAATTTCAAATTGAATTCATAGTTTAAGTTCTTACCTATAACACATCAAGAATCTATTAATTATTAATTACAGAGAAATTCATAATTTAGCTAAAATAAAAAATTCGGGTTTTCACAACACAAAATTGAGTAAAGCTCCGCAGTATGTTTTCGCTTCATTTTAGATAAAGATGGATAGAAATGAATGAGTGATACTAAAAACACTTCAAATTACCCTTTCTTACATTGCTGCAGTGTAGCCAAGTTACTCAACACATTATTGAACTGCAATGTCTCGTAAATTTGAACATAATGCTTAAAAATACTTGTATAAAATAATACTTTCTTCTCCACGAAAGGAGGATAACTAGGATAACCTAAAAGAGTTCAGTTACTGAAAATAAGCTGTTTAGGTGTCTAGCAAATAGTGTACATTGTTTCATTTTCTGATTTTTCCTTGAAGTACCAGGCTCTTATTCTTCACCTTTTCCTTCGGTTACTTCTTCGCTAAATAGTTAGTCCATATCTACATGTGAGCTATTGTCATAATGTGAGAAGTCCTGACCCTGAACTATAATCAGCTGTCTCCTTGATCTGTTTTCTTCCTTTTCTGACATTGGTGTAATGAAATCTAACTTACGTCGTTTTGTTTCCATAGTAATGTTTTTTTCTTTGTTTGATACGCTTTTCTTTCTCAACATTAAGCTTTTCTTTTTACATGCACTCTTTTGTCATTGGATGTCAACGTTAGAAGCTTAGATTTCAACGCTTTGCCACGAAGTTTTTCCTAAATATTTTTTTATAAATTGCGGAATTATATTTTCAGGCAAGATATTCTTACACAGAGTGTGCTGAGTGTCATATTTTGCGGTGGTTATCATTGAAGGATTGCCGTCACATTGTTGAATCTCGGCGATTTGCACCAAATGCCTGAAGGGATTTGTCACATATCGCCATTTTCTGAGAAATACGACGTTGCTGAATTTGGGGACCAACTGGGAAAAATTATTTGCACCCGAAAGTGAAGCGTAAACGGAGTAATGTTGAAGAATAATTCGTTGGCTCTCTTTTCAAACCCTGCATTATACAACATAAAGGTAAAACATGAGGAATGTTACATGTAAGTAGTGAAAAAGAGACTTACCTCCATTTTCTTATATCTGGAGCGACCTGCCGGGACGAACTTTCATCGAACGTCAAGTTTCAGAATAACACAAATCTGCCACATCGTGAGCAGCTTCTGAATCAACAGCAGTCTATTTAAAAACTCGAAACGGTATTATAACCCATGCTGGTTTTGCCCCACCTACCTTAGGTAATACATTTGATGAATACGGGCAATTCATTTCTCCGTCAAATAACGAATTGTTTCACACGCTATGTGCAGCTGACATCGTCATGACGAAGAATGTCAGACCATGATATTCGCACTGCAGCTTCCATTTGACTTCAGGTTTACGTTTCTACATCCATTTTCAAAACAATTACTACAGCTGCAGACTCAAACGTGAAGTAAAATTTCCTCCACGTTTTGAGAACGACGTACGCTATTTCGTTCTTTTTTCGGGCAATCGTATAAGTTCCCGCGCCCATATAATATGCGCCAATGTCAACATTCAATCTTCGAAGACTGTTGTTTAAGAGGCAATCAAGCAGTTCTCGTTTTAGTGTTTGCTTCAGCTTATATGTAACGTAGAGCGACTCCGGTGAAGGTGTATAAGCACCGACCTGTACGCAAGGGATTAGCGTGGAATTCGTGTCTTTCCGACGTTCATTCGGTAAATGTGGAAACGTGACCTGTGATAACATTATTACCAAATTCGTCCATACAGTACCAACGTGCTGTTGTCTTTCCTTAGCTACCGAAGGGCAAACATCTATTCCGAAGAATGAAAAATGTGTATGGGGCAGCACGTCTGTCGAAAACAGCCGTCGTGGAATGGTGCGCAAAGTTCTGTACTGGTCAGCTTTCGACACGCGACACTCGTTGGTATGAGAGACCAGGCTCGTCCATACGAGGAACCTGGTGTCTGCAACAGTGGAAAATAGCAATGCGTAACGCAGGATGAAATTATAAGTATTGTTATTATTATTTTCATCAGTCCTCTGATTTGATGTGGGCACCAGGAATTTCACTTCTGTACCAATCTTTTCATCTTAGACTAGTAACTTACGTCCTTAGTTATTTGTATGGTGTACTCTGCCTTCTTCTACACATTTTCCCTCTACAGATCCTCTTAGTATCATGGAATTTATTCCATGGTGTCTTAACAGGTGCGCTATCATCTGTCCCTTTTTGTTGTCAGTGTTTTTCACCTATTCCATTCCTCTCTGGTTCTGCACAGAACCTCCTCACTCTTTACCTTATCAATCCACCTAATGTTCAACATTCTTCTGTATCATCACATCTCAAGTGCTTCGAGGCTCTCCTGTTCCGGTTTTCCCATAGTTGGTATTTCACAACCATACAATGCTGTGCTTCAAACTTACAATGTCAGAAATGTATGCCTCAAATCAAGACCTACGTTTGATACTAGTAGACATATCTTGGCCGTTTATGTCAGTGCTAGTCTGCTTTCTAAGTCCTCCTTACTCTGTTCATCGGGATTATTTTGCTGCCTAATTAGCACAATTCCTTAACTTCATATACTTGGTGATTCCCAATTTGGATATAGAGTATCTCGCTCTCTTCATTTCTGCTACTTCTCATTACTTTCGTCTTTCTTCAATTTACCTTCGTTTCATATGCTGTAATTACACTGTTCATTCCACTCTACAGATTCTCTAATTCTTTTTCGCTGTTACTCAGGACAGCAATGTTATCAGAGAATCTTATATTTGATGACCTTTCTCCTTGAATTTTAATGCCACGCTTCAACCTTTCTTTTATTTCTGTTATATTTTCTTCGATGTATAGATTGAACAGTAAGGGCGAAAGACTACATTTCTATCTTACATCCTTTTTAATCTGAAAATTTCGTTCCTAGTCTCCCAGTCTCCTTGTTCCCTCTTGGTTCTTGAGCACATTGTATATTACTTGTCTTCCCCTATAGCTTACCCCAATTTTTTCTCAGAATTTCGAACATCTTGCACATTTTGCCATTGTCGAAAGCTTCTCCACGTCCACAAATCTTTTGAACCTGTCTTAATTTTTCTTCAGTCTTGTTTCCATTATTAGTTGCAACGTCAAAACTGCTTCTCTGGTGCCTTTACCTTTCCTAAATCCAAACTGATCGTAATACAGCAGCTCCTCAGTTTCCTATTCCATTCTTCTGTATACTGTCCTTGTCAGCAGTTTGGATGCATGAGCTGTTTAGTTGACTGTGAGACATTCCTCACTCTTTTGGCTCTTACTACTTTCGGAATTATGTGGACAGCGTTTTTCCGAAAGTTTGGTGGTATAACGCCAATCTCATACAAGTACATTCTACAAACCATTGTCAATAGTCATTTTCATGCCACTTTCCCCGAATTATTTTAGAAATCCTGATGTAATGTTATCTGTCCCTTCTGTCATATTTGATCTTACCTGGATTTAACAGCGGATTTCCCATTTCACTCTTAATGTTATCGCCCACGCTCTTAATTTCACCGAAAGTTCTTTTGACGTTTTTAGATTCTAAATCAGTTCTTCTGGCATTGATTTTCTTGTCTTTCTTTTCACATTTTCATGTAGCCATTTCACTTTAGTTTCCCTGCACTTCGTATATTCCTGAATTTCGCTGAACATTTTGTACTTCCTTCTTTCGTCGATCACTTGAAATATCTGTTCTGTTACCCATGGTTTCTTCGCAGTTACCTTCATGGATCAATCTTCTTCCTTTCAACTTCTATACCTATGTGATCACCTTTTCAGAGGTGTCCATCCCTCTTCAACTGAACTGCCTATTGAACTATTCATTATCGCGATACCTGCTACCACAGAAAGAGCATATTTTCATTCCTTCTTATGGGTACAACTCAGAATCCAATATCTGATTTCGGAACCTCTGCCTGACCGTGATGGAATTTAACAGGTATTTTGCCGTATCTCCAGGCCTTTTCCAAGTATACCTTCTCCTCTTGTAATTCTTGAATAGAATATTCGTTACTACTATATGAAATTTATTGCAGAACTCAGTTAGGCTTTCCCTTCTATCATTCCAACTACCAAGCTCATATCCTCCCGTAATCCTTTCTTCTACACTTCACCTACAGCCTCATTCCAGTCCCCTATCACTATTAGATTATCAGTTCACTTTAAATATTGAATTACCCATTCAATACCCTCATGTACTTTCTCTGTTTCTTCATAATATGCTTGCGACGTCGGCAGGTATACCTGAACTATCGTTGACTGTGTTGATTTTCTGAAGATACTGTTGAGGACAATCCTATCACTGAACTGTTCTCACTGAGTAACTCTCTATCCTACCTTCCTATACACAACGAATCCTACTTACGTTATCCCCTTTTCTTACCCTGTATTCATCAGACCATAAATCCTTGTCTTCATTGACCTTCGCTTTACGTAGATTGAGCCTTAGCATTTACGTTTTCAGATTTTCTAGCTTCCCTGTCGCGTTCAAGCTTCTGACTTTTAACGCCCCATTTCGTAGAACGTTATTGCTGTTACTGCTTCTTATCTGACAACAACCTCTTCTTATACTGGCGGGTCCGCCTTTTGTGTCATCTAGTGGTCAATTCTGCGTTGCATAGATTATCCGGATACTTTTGATGAGATGGTGTATACGACTGAAATATGAGATGGGGGAAAGCACGCTCGCAATCTAATGGATCATAATTGGATCTTAATCGCAAATAATGTGAAGTTTGAGAATATAACACACAAAAAGCTTTCTTGTCAGCTAGGTGTACAATAAACGTTTTGTATATCATTAAAATTTAATCGAAATTATCGCAAAGACCTCACACCTTTTCGTGTGTCTTTCATCAAACTCATATTAACGTTTTTCAGTGCATTCGAATGGACACAATACGTTTAAATTGTTCCCAATTTCTGTTCCTTCGATTTTCTATTGTTGAACATTACACCGCAGCACAATGATGTAGTTCTGAGGAACAGTTTGAGAAGCTTTCTTTTCAAATCCATGACAGTTCAATGGTTCAAATGGCTCTGAGCACTATGGAACATAACATCTGAGGTCATCAGTCCCCTAGAACTTAGAACTACTTAAACCTAACTAACCTAAGGACATCACACACATCCATGCCCGAAGCAGGATTCGAACCTGCGACCGTAGCGGTCACGCGGTTCCAGACTGAAGCGCCTAGAACCGCACGGCCACACCAGCCGGCCCCATGACAGTGACTGAGCTCTTTTGATGAATGGCGCCATCTTCAACTGTGCAAGAGCATTTACTGCGCGATATCTTGCTTGGTTCAACCATGAAGGTAATCTTGTTTTGTAGACAGAATTTCTTCAGTTCTTCAGTCATTGCGTAATCCCAACTTTTGATGTAAAATAAAGATTGCTTTCTAACAAACAATAGTAGTCATTCACAGAAATGGCTTCATTGCCATTCTGGCATTATCTGTTCAACATCAGATGAATAAGCCGACACCAACAATGATACCGTTTGTGTGACCAGAAACTGACATATGCACCGCCTAGATTCATTAATGTGACCATGTGTTAAAATCTTGGTTAACCACATTTCACAGCGCGCACCGCTGCGACACGTGCAGAAAGACAGCCAGTGAGGTTCTGGGTGGTGCCGATAGGAAGGTGGAGCCATGCCGACCCCACTGCCGTGGCTAGCTGTGCTAGGTTTGTCGGCTGAGGATCCATGGCGCGTACAGTCCGATCTAAGTAGTCTCGATAGCGTTTCAAATCGGGTAGTTTGGTGGCCATCAGAGTACGGTAAGCTGATCTCGGTGCTTTTGGAATCACGCACTTACACTGTGAGTTGTGTGGCACTTTGCGTTGTCGTGCTGGTAGACGCTATCGTGCCTAGGAAAACCAAACTGGTCCCCGAGGATAGATGCATACTTCTGTTGACTCCTTTTCTACTTCCAGATTGACGAAATCACCCAGGGAATGCCACTAAAATGTTTCCCAGACTATAACGCTCCTCTACCGTTCTTCACCCTCACAACGATTGGTGCAGGGTGTTTCAGACGCTTCACGCTGTGCACGCCAACAGTCATATGTATGATGGAGCGTAATAACGTGATTTATTTGCGAAGACCGGCTCTGGCCATTCAATTGGCGTCCAATTGCTATAATGGCGCGCAAACTCCAGCCTTCGTCGTCAAAGAACAGCTGTCAGCATGAAACAGGAGACTGCTGCGGAGCCCCACACGCAGCAACGTTCGCTGAGCGATCGTTGAGGCGAAAAGAGAAAAAAAAATGGAAATTTGTGGTAATTCTGATGGGACCAAAGTGCTGAGTTCATCGGTCCCTAAGCTTACGCACAACTTAATCTAACTTAAACTAACTTACGCTAAGGCCAACACACACACACCCATGCTCGATGGAGGATTCGAATCTCCGACGGAGGGAGCCGCACGGACCGTGACAACGCACCCAAGACCGCGCGGCTACTCCGCACGGCTGTCGTTGAGGAGACACTGGTGGTAGCCCCTTGGTTCATCTGGGCTGTCAGTTGTGCAACAGTTGCGCTAATATTCGCACCGACTCATCTCTGCAGCCGTCGTTCACCCCTTTCATCTACGGCCGTACTGCACCATAATAGCCCCGGCACCTGTTATGGACAGCTCCATTTTGCCACGCATGGTATACTTTAACGACGGAGGCACGGGGATTTTACAAACGTTTCCGTTCCGCCATTGGCCTAAAAGATAAATCTCTCAGTTTTTCGCGTTACGAGGACAATGGCATTGCCACGTCCCTCCAACACGCTTTATGTACCTTCCACTGCTAGTGCTGCACATGTCTTATGTGGGTGTTTATTGCACATTGACGTCGAACATAGGCGGTCGTCACATTAATGTGTGTATCGAAATGAATTTACATCACGGCCACTCATTCCATAAGGCAGTGTGACTAGTCTGTTCAGTCATTACTGTTATTTCTACTACAATTTGTTAGTATTTACTCAATAATCTGTCTTACGTACGTATTTTACCAATTCCGTGCTACAGATGTCTTTCTTAAACGATGTCAGTGTGGTCATGTTCTTTCAAGCATACTACGCATTTGTACTTGTTGTTATTACACTTTTTCTTAATTCTGTTAGTTGTTTCTTTGGCACAAGAGTACAATAGAGGTAAACGAGCGATGCGACTCTATATGTCATTTCCATTATACAAGGTGAATCACTAACTATTGCCACTTAGAATAACTTCGAAAGTATGATAGGAGCTGAAAAGTTTGTGGGACGAAAGTTGCATGGGACAACGGGGGCCATAATATGACGTTGGTTTTTTGTTGCTCGGTGGAGTCGCTTCAGAGACATGAAAGTCAATTTGTTTTCTTAAATGAGATGCGATGGTTTGGTACTTATTTTCTGACAGAAGCTATCCAAACGAATCCTATGACGTGTAACAGTAAGATCTTTGAAGGTCAACAAATATCAAAAAGGTGGCATGAACGTCCATTTACAGAAGTATTCGAAGTGATGGCCATTGCTATCAATCCAGTGCTGCGAATCTTCTTATCATGGATTGGGTGGTATTCCTTGTCACATTGGCACTTATCGAAGTACATGCTCTGACAAATCTCTCTCACACTTCAAGTGTAGTTGGAACGTCTTTATAAACAATGTCTTCTACGAATCCCTACAAGAAAAAATCCAGAGGCGTGAAGTCTGGCGAACGAGCCGGCCACGACTTATCTCCTCCGCGTCCATTCCAACGATTTCGGAGTTGTCTCTGCAACTAATTTCTAGCCATCAGCGAAAAATGTGTCGGGCACCCATCGTGTTGATACCAGATTCTGTTCCTTGTTCCTAAAGGTATTTCTTCCAATAACAGACCTAATGTTTCTTGGAGGAATGTGGTGTACTTCCTAGCATTAAGATTTCCTTCGATGAAATATGGGCCTATAATTCTGTCCACCAAAATCCCACACCATTCATTGACTGACCTCGGTTTTTGGTGTGCAGCATTCCACAGACAGTATGGATTTACAGTTGCCCAATAATGCATGTTATGCAAATTAACATTTCCATGGTTCGTGAATGTAGCTTCGTCAGTAAATAAAATCAAATTAATAGATGTGTCATCCCTCTGAATCTGAAGTTGAGCCCATCGGCAGAATTCAATGCGTCGCAAAGAGTCCGTACCAGACATATGGTAAGGAGACTGATATGGTAAGGATGATATTTATAGCGATGCAGAACACGAACAACACTACTCTGGCTCATGCCAGATCCCCTTGCGATTTGACGCGAACTAACACAAGGATCTCGAACCACATTGGCAAGAGTACCAATTTCCGTTTCCTCATTAGTAAATTTCCTTTGCCAGATATGTTTCCGACGCGTTAAAGATTCAGTTGTTCTCAATTTACCATACACACATTTAAATGTACGACATGTAGGGTGAGTACGTTGAGGATATCTTTCACCGTTTAGTTCGTAGCTCTCACTGAATTTCGTTGGCATTCTCCCTAAATGAGAATCATATCGACTTCTTCTTGGAAGGAATACAACATTCACATTCGATTTATTCTACGATACTAGTCTTACCGCTCCTATTAGTTTTGTATTGCGAAACCGTCGAATGGTATTTACATGTCAATGGCACGTTAGATGGATACCCAGTTTTTCGGCGAATATTTACTATTTGCACGATCTACGAGAGATAATTGTCAGAGCATGTGCTTCGATAAGTGCCGAAGTGATAAGGAATACCGCTCAGTCCATGATAAGAAGACTGCGGCACTGCTCTGATAGCAATGTTCATCACTTAGATCAACTTCTGTAAATGGACGTTCATGCCACCTTTTTGACCTTCGTTGACCGTCAAAGACCTTACTGTGCGTCATTGGATTCGTCTCGATAGCCGCTATCAGAAAATAAGTACCAAACCATAGTTATACAGTAAGTTACCTTCATTTCTCTGGCGCGACTCCACCTGGCAACAAAAAGCAACGTCATATTATGGCCCCGTTGTCCCACGCAACATTTGTCCCACAATCTTTTCAGCTACTACCATACTTTCGGAGTTATTCTAGGTGGCAATAGTTAGTGTCTCACCTTGTATTTATAATTACGTCCTCAAGCTCTACGAGTAATGAAGCTATATTTTCTGCCGGTAGATTGAGTGGAATGGCACAGTGGCAGAAAATGGGAGGGAGAAATGTTCCGGCAGAGTATTCCGATTTCTCTCTTGTTTTAAAACTCTTTGGACTGCAATCTCTCACGAGTGGAGGAAGAAAACCCCCATCACGCCGACTTGAACATGCAATTTCTAGGACACGGAAGAAGAAAATGTGATTACTGGTGCGAATAGCATTAACCCTCTTTCTCTGCCTCCCTGCCCCCTTCTACACTCCGACTCCCTCTCTCTCTCTCCCTCCCTCCCCCCCCCCTCTCTCTCTCTCTCTCTCTCTCTCTGTCTCCTTCCTTGCCTCCCTGTCTCTTCGTGTGTGTATGTGTGTGTCCCCGGGATAAGAGCTTGAGAGAATCGCTTAGGCGCTAAGTGGGCGTGTGCCAGGGCAGCGCAATGATTAAAGCGGCTAGCTGTTCGCTGGCTCGCTTTGAGCGCAGCACAGTATCACCTCTGAGACTGCTCCACGACACAACCCTCCACTCCCATTACGGGCCCTTACTGCCAACTGCGCAGGTACGTGCAGGCTGGCCATCTCTGCGCAACTCGTATTTTCATCGTTATCGAACAAGCTAATGCAGTGGTTAAGACAGTGCGCCCTTAATAGAGAGAAAGAGAGAGAGGGGCGAGGCTCTAATCTAAGTCTACGTGTACCGTGATTTACCTTTATGTAACGTGTCGTTTCACAGTCGATCGTGTTTGGCGCCTCCATTCATCAAGTGAAATTATCTGTGTGATAGAACCACAATTTTTTGGCCATGGAAACGGATACTCGCGCGGTTGCAGATACTGATGAAGTACAGAGGAACATCGTTTATCTGGCCATCATTAATCCGCACACTGATCAATCGGTGCAAACGGAACCGTAATAGCATCACCGCAATCCTAATAGGATCACTCTATCATCCGTCTGTGTCTGTATGTCTGTCCAACAGTTAAAGACCACTTTTTCTAAGAACGAGTAGCACGTATCAAGCTGAAATTTATGTCACATTCTAAGGTCTACGGTCTCTTGGAGGTGCAACAAATGTAAGCTCCTTCATTAGTACAATCAATAGATGCAGACACTGTGAACTACATATAGGCATTTAAGAGCTCTTATTGAATTAGTGTATTCAGTATTGTATTGTTTATTGCTCCTGTATAGCTTTTACGAGTATGGAATTTTGCTGTATGCACTTTATTATTAACACTCGCAAATAATGCGATAGAAAAAACCTTCTGAAGCAGGCCACTAAGTGCCCGAAACTTGGACAGAAATTAAATTTCTTATATGTCACTGATTGCTTATTCTTTCATTATACTGCCATTTGTGTTACATTCTTTGTTACTCGCAGACTGACTCGTCAAAACCTATAGGATAATTCCTGTTCGCCTAGAATCACAAAATTTGGCAAGAAGTAAAACATCGCTGGGGTAAAGTTTTGGCTACATCGGAGACAAACTGTGCTTGGTACCAAAAAAATATTGCATGAACCGCTTGTAGGTGGACAAATACAAAAAGGTGCCTGTAGATTTCAAATTTTGACAAGATTGATCCTGTTTTAAGTAAATTTCTATGAAATTTTCCTTCATCAGTCAAGAAACATAGCATACAGAAATTTTTGTTGGTACTCAAATTCGCGAATTGGAGGATTTCGAGTTCGAGAATACATTGAGTTACAAGAAAATACTAATGGGCTTCCTACTGATCCGTTCCTTAAAACTTTCTAGGGAATAAAAAATATCCAAATTAAAAACTCATATTGGAAAATTTCAGTGGATTGAGTTATGATATGAATATAAAAGTCCACATCCTACTCTCTCATATCGCTTATTCGTATTTCCCTGATACTGCAAGACATTACAGTGAAGAGCAAAGAGAGAACTTCCACCAGGACATTAGGGAGAGGTGCTAGGAAAGATGGAAATAAAACGTGATGGCTGATTATTATTGGATGTTGAAGAGGGACAGTAAAGTTGAAGCTTCTGCGAGGAAGTCGAGAAAGAGAAAGTTCTCGTGTTCCGTGTTCTTGGAGTCTCTGGATTTCTATTCTGCACGAAGAGAACCGGATTTTGGTGGAAATTAATTAAAGTTTTACCTCTTTCCTCGTTGTCGTTGCTTTGTTCTTGGCAGGGAACATCCGTTCAGGCCCTGTTCTTTGCTGGTGCTGAAACTTTAGGACTACAGAACTTCATTAGATCGTGATGTGTCATAATTGAGACTAATAAATAAATCTTTCATGTATTCATCTTGTTTATTTGAAGGACGATGAGTGCTTCTGAGTAACAAGAATATGTCGCCTCGTGCTAGAACACAGAGATGCGTCCATCTACTATCGCAACCAGGATGCCAGAAAGCTGTATATTAGCTTGTTAGAATTTTCATTTGTTCAAATAAAAAGAGCTAAGTGAGAAATTTTTAAGCTTCATTATCAATATCGCAGCTGAAGGCTGTTGCGCTCGTGTCTTTCTTTGAAAATCGCTGTTAATCGAAAAGGTTCGCCACCTGAAGACTTTACAAAATTTGAATAGTTTACGCCTACAAAAATAAAACGTGAATTACAGAAACAAAGAATTTGATTAGAATTTTATTTCAATACTTGTGACTCAGATACTCAAGTCTTTAAAAAGTATTTTATTTCATGAAAAATCCTGACATGACAAAACAAAGTGAAAGTAATTTTCATGATGGCCATTACAAACTGATTCTAGAGCATTTATTTTTGATAAATCACGAGATAAAAATTTAAAAACTTCGAGGTTGTATTATGGTAATACAGTATAACCCTATTTCGTCCGCCGCTCCAGTAGACCCGGCGATGTACGAGCCGAAGTTGCCCGAATCGTGGCAGTGACTCATCAGCCGTCGCGTCATTGTGGTTTACTGTATTGTTGTTTACAGATAATTGTTGTTATCGCTTGTCCGTTTTACTGCTCTGTCACCTCTCATATCGTTTCTGTCGTTGTCCGTTTTTTTTTTTTTTTTTTTTTTTTGTACAGTACTACACTGTTTACTGGCTTGACGATATTTTTCTTCTGCGATCGTTGCATACTACAAGCGTCTGTTTCACATCGTGTGTCTGTACAGCTGCGTGTGTTTTCTCAGTATGCCAGGAGTGAAACTTAAATACATTACTCTTTAATCAAATGTAAAATTAGCAGTGCTACGAAATTCGGACAAAGGGAAATCACTCTAAAATGTTGCCAAGAACCTCAATGTGGGCGTTGCAACAGTAAAAGACTGGAGAAGAAATCGGAAAGACATTGACTTATGTACAGTAACAATTGATGGTGAAAACGGTCTTAAGAGTCATAAAATATTGTAAAAGTTAAACTTGAACTGGTCGACAGCGCATTATGGATGTGGTTCCGATTAGAAAGGAGGAAATTACCGTGATACCTCCGCCCACTATAAAAGAAAAGGCAATAGCTTCACACAAAAAGCTAGAAGCCGAAAGTGAGTTCGCAGCTAGTGAAAGCTGGTTTCGTCGCTGGAAAGCCCGTCATTGTGTTCGGTTGGTTTCAATTTCTGATCTGTTGATGCAGATGCGGCTGAGATTTTCGTGAAGCTTAAATAAATTACCGAAGGAAATGAAAAGTTACGTTGCCAAGTCTATAACATAGACGAGGAAGGCCTAAACTGTAAAATGTAGCCAAACAAATCCCTCGCTATATCAACTGCGGTAGGAACGGAACTTTTTAAAAGAAAGAAAGAAAGAGAGAGAGAGACAGCTTAACCGTTGTTCCTTGCAGTACACAGAAGCTTCCCCTGCTCTTTATTGGCAAATGTAAAAAGCCTATGGCATTCATATACATTACTAACTTGTCTTCTTTGTCTGTTTATTACCGCAATCAAAAACATCGGATGGATTGCAATATTTTCAGGTCTTGGTTTCTCGACGAGTTAGTTCAGTCTGTTGGAAAGGAATTGAAAAAAAAAAGAAAAGAAAAGAAAACAGCTTCATGTCCATGCCATGTTGCTGTTGGATAGTGGATAACGCACCATCACATCCATCTGAGGAAGATTAAGTTAAATGGGACATAAGAGCCACCTTCCTTCCACCAAATGGCACGTCACTTATCCACTCACTGGACCATGGAGTGATGGAATGGTTAAAGAGGTGGTATAGAAGAAAGTACACTAGCTCAATTTTAGAAAAGTCCCAAGAAGGTTGTAACATACACGAATCTATGAAATCCCTCAACTTCAGAGATGCTATCTGTACGACTGCTGAGCCATGGGAGGAACTAAAACCTGATGCGCTGCGAAAATCTTCGCTTAAGCTTTGGCCAGAAGTTATGACAGAAGTGACCAGATCGAAGGAGAGCAAACGGACGATACGCAGGAAGTCGTTAAAGATCTACAAACTGTATAAGCGAATATCCCTGCAGGTGAAAATGAGGAATGGACTAACCAGTGTGACAAAGACAGTGAAACTAGTGAAGAGCTCAGTGACAACCTGATTATTGTCACCATTTTGGGAAAAAATGGTGAAGAAACTGTGAACGAGGACTCGAACAGTGATGATCATCGCTTCCCTAACCGGATTTCACACACCGACGCCGCGATCGCCTTTCATATTGCCCTTCAGTACATGAATCAAAACTCAGCCACAAAACCTACGGACAGTTTGTGGATCGAGAAATGTAGGAACACTGCAGCTAAAACCAGAATTTAATCTGCTACACAAAAATCTATAACTGAGTTCCTTCCAAAGTAACGTTTTGCAAGGGTATAGCTTATCTTCAGTTTTTACAGTACTTTACATATGCACTTATGTGCGCAGATCAGTATTTCTCTGTGGAGTTTATTGCACAGAGTTTTTTTTTTACTGCGGAGAACGGCATACGTATACATAATAGTCATTTTTGAGTTCAGAGATATTTTATTTTAATGTAAATCCGTATTTTTCTATACTTTCTGGTAATCCGACCATTTTTGCGTTCCGGCCCGTACTCCTGTCCCAAAGGAGTTTGATCACAGGTATTGTACTGTACATTGTAGAGACAACTACATACGCTCCGAACTATATCAATTCTTAACTAAACAAATTGCTGCAACGATGAACTCGATATACCTTTCTAGTTAAGTACAAGTGTCTGGTATTTCATGCGTCTGTAGGCACATTCACTATGTACTTACACATATCCCGCCGGTGACACACTAAATTTACTTGATTTGGTCTCACTTTCAAGCTTGACCTGGTGTCTGAAGGAAAGTTTTACGTCACACATCACGCAATACCTCGTGACAAAAGTTTCACGCAGCTGCTGTCTTCCTTCCACAATCACAGATTCGTGTATTTGACACTCCAGTAACTGTAAATCTCTACGTGATGGATCGCACTTCCCTTGTGGATTCTTCCACTGGAGCTCCTGATGTCTCCAAGCCGTTCTCCATTTCGGATGTTCTTTGTTTATCACCAAAACTGTCGAACTTAACTCAATAGCGAGACGACGACTTCTTTGTAAGCCATATCCTACTTCGATAACTTACATTATATAAGATTTTTTGTTGGAAACTCAGTCTCTTTTAAGGTTTTCATTAATCGCTGACATTAATGTCACCTGTGGGCTCAAAACGATCAAGAATCTCTGTTTCGTATACATCTTTTTTACGATCAGTTTTATGCCGTCGTTCGACTTTAAATCACTCCAGGCGCATACTCCTCGACATTTTACAGTACTGACTCTTTGCTGTGAATTTTCGCCAGCAGTTTGTTCAAACTTTGGTTCCTCCCACTTTTTTATGCTCAATACTTTACTTTTATTCCCGTTCATGAACAACTGCCACTACCTGAACCAATTCTGTATTCTTTGGTCTTTCTGCATTTCACCACAATTTTATTGCGTTGCCACTTCCTTAGATCATTACATCATCCGCGAACAGTCCAGAACCGTCCTTCTGCTACGGTCGCAGGTTCGAATCCTGCCCCGGGCATGGCTGTGTGTGATGTCCTTAGGTTAGTTAGGTTGAAGTAGTTCTACGTCCAGGGGACTGATGACCTCAGATGTTAAGTCCCATAGTGCTTAGAGCCATTTGAACCATTGTCCTCTTATCGACTACGTTTTTGATGATGAATACTCCATCAGTACAGGAGCGACCAGATCTGAATTCATTCTTTTCTTCAGAATCAGTTATTTCTTCTACTATCCTCCTTTTTAAGATATGACCGTAGAGTCTCGCCATGGATGGCATTACACTAATAACGCGATAGTTCCCACAATCTCTCCCGTTTCCCTTCTTAAATACTGACGTACTTTTTCCACTCCTTACGAGCTTCGTAGCCTCTAAACCATTCGTCAAAAACCACTGCCGGTATCTCAAAAAGTTTCGACGGTGCTACTTTAATCATTTCCACGTAAATTAATCTTGGACCCGATTCCCTTCCGTTTTTAATGGCACTAGTTGCATACTGGACCGCCTATCAATTTCACTTTCCAGTGGGACCTCAGTGAATGCCGCTCCGTTCCCAGTTAGTAGTCTACTTGCTCTTTATTATGTATTTTATTGTTTTAACTTCTTCCACGCTTCATTTGCTCATTTCTTCTTCATCATTTTTTACCTCTCTTCGCTAGTTTTCTGCCAAGCTTCGTTATTAGTCTGGATCACAGTTCTTTGTGTATCCTTCCTACTCTCCCTGTATTCCTGGCAATCATTCTCTGATTTTGAGTTTAACCATTTATTATAGGCTATGTTCTTATTTTATACTTGCGTCAAATTTTCTATTTTTCTCTTGGATTTTTTTCCTCCCACGCTGCCTTAGGAATGGCGTCTTAACAGTTTCATACATCGCATCCGCAGAAGTTTCTTCAACAATGACAAGTTTTGCTCCTAGATTTAGGTGGTACAAAAAAGGGAGAATTATGGTCAACGCTTGATACGTTGCATTCAATATTAGTGACCTTTCATGATTAGGCGTCCAATTGAACCTCTGTGTATTGGATAAGGACATTAGCAAAAAATTATATATTCGTCTTATAATATCTTTTCAAGAGAGTATCCATTCCGTTCCACAGATCATCCACGCACTTTGCTATCCCTCCCGGAATGATAATGTCATCGGTAAATCTTACAAATCTATTTCTTTTCCTGAACTTTAATTCCCTCTCTACATCTTTTTAAAATCCTATATACTCCCTTGTCGCCTTCTCATTCCATTATGCACTGAGCTGACAAAAGTCATGGGATAGCGATATGAACATATACAGATGAATGTAGTATCGCGTACACAAAGTATGAAACGGCAGACCATTGACGGAGCTGTAATTTTACTCAGGTGATTCATGTGAAAAAGTTTCCGACGCGGTTATGGACGCACGACGGAAATTAACAGACTTTGAACGCGGAATGGTAGCTGGAGCTAGACACATCAGACATTCCATTTAGGACATCGTTAGGGAAGCCAGCAATGCGAGATTTACTGTGTTAAGAGTGTGCCGAGATTACTGAATTTCAGGCATTATCCCTCACCACGGACTACGCAGTGGCCGATAGCCTTTACTTAACGACTGAGAGCAGCAGTGTTTGCCTTAAGCCAGTTTTAACAGACAAGCAACAACACGTGAAATAATTCCAGAAATCAATGTGGGACATACGTCGAACGTATCCGTTGTGACAGTGAGGCGAAATTTGGCGTTAATGGACTACAGCAGCAGATGAACGTCGTGAGTGCCTTTTTTAAAAACATGGTATTGCTCGTTCTCCTGGGCTCGTGACCATATCGGTTGGACCGTAGACAACTGCAAAACAGTGGCGTGATAAGATGAATCCCGATTTCAGTTGGTAAGCAGTGACGGCAACGTTTGAGCGTGGCGCAGACACCACGGAGCCATGGAAACAAGTTGTTAACAAGGCACTGTGCAAGTTGGTAGTGGTTCCATGATGATGATGTGGACCCTGTTTACGTAGAAAAGACTGGTTCGTTCATCTGATCTTCTTGGAGGGTATTTTCAGCCGTTCATGGGCTTCATGTTCCGGAACGTCGATGGAATTTTTATGAATGACAAGGCTCCAGGTCAGCGGGCCACCGATGCTCACGACTGGTTCGAAGAACATCCTGGATAATTCCAGCGAATGATTTGGCTACGTAGATCACCCGACATATATTCCATCGAATATTCATGGGACACAGTCGAGAGATCAGTTCGTTCACAAAATCGTGCACCAGCAACACTTTCGCATTTACGGTAGGCTATAGAAACAAGATGGCTCAATATTTCAGCAGGGAACATCCAGTGATCTGTGGAGGCCATGCCACGTCAAGATGGGCGGCCGCTGTGGCCGAGCGGTTCTAGGCGTTTCAGTCCGGAACCGCGCTGCTGCTACGGTCGCAGGTTCGAATCCTGCCGCGGGCATGGCTGTGTATGATGTCCTTAGGTTAGTTAGGTTTCAGTAGTTCTACGTCTAGGGGGCTGATGACCTCAGATGTCAAGTCCCATAGTGCTTAGAGCCACTTGAACCACGTCGAGTTGCTGCACTGCGCAGGGTTAAAGTATGTCCGACACGTTAATAAGAAGCATCCCACGAGTTGTCGACTCACTGTACATTCTTATGTCACACTTGATTCCTATTAGTCTTCAGTATTTTATTTATGTGAACTTGGAGAGCTTTCATAAAGCATGGGAACTAGATCATGCAATATATTTTATTTTGACAGTCGATTTTGGTCACAATCTGCGCATCCTCCGGCCTTATAAGACGTATTTAACTGGGCATGTCAAATTGTAATCATTAATCATAATCCTAAAATGCTTGAGTTTGCTGTAACTTTTGATATAACGAGTCGCGTAATTCTGTCTTCCAGTGTAAAATACCTTACGGTTGGAACTACCCTAGGGGAGTCTCTACTTCCACAATAGCCGCTGCCGGCTCTAGTAGCCATAGATAAGTTATGAAAGGCATAGTTAAATACTTTTTTCATAGCCCTAGGATGGTCGGATTGTACCAAAATCTACTGTCATAATAAAAATAAGTGCAACGTTATATTGCATGGTGCAGTTCCTAATCATCAGTATTTCTTGAGCCGGCCGGAGTGGCCGTGCGGTTCTAGGCGCTACAGGCTGGAGCCGAGCGACTGCTACGATCGCAGGTTCGAATCCTGCCTCGGGCTTGGATGTGTGTGATGTCCTTAGGTTAGTTAGGTTTAATTAGTTCTAAGTTCTAGGCGACTGATGACCTCAGAAGTTAAGTCGCATAGTCCTCAGAGCCAGCCAGTATTTCTTGTATTATAAGGTGCAGTCAAATGAAAATGAGACATATTGAAAAAATTAAGTAACATGTTTTTCATTTCAAAAGTAATCCCCATATCTGTTAATAGACTTATCCCTCTGTGCGGCAAAACTATCAACGCCTTCGTGAAAAATGTTTGTGGTTGCCTATGGAACCGTGGTTGTACCCAGGAACGCAGATCTTTGTCCGAAGTAAATTACTAGCCACTAATTTCTTTCCTCGGGTCTACAAAAATATGGAAATCGCGCGGGGGACTGTGCAGAGGACAAGCGCTTCCTAGAAAAGTTACTGCGGTGTACTCGAAACAACATTGGCACTCGCAAACCTTTTTTGCGTGAAGCCAATGACCGACATGTCACACAGTGAGTTAAATTACTTTTGAAATAATAAACTAGTTTACTTATTCTGTTTTCCCTCTACCTCTTTTTCGTAATACTGCCTTTTATAGAAACACATCCCTAATATGGGAAGCATTATGTCGGTTAGCGTCTTGTTGGGAAGGTAAACAGTGGCAGTTGTCATCTGTAGAAGCTGGAAACTGCAGGATACGTTGCCCTGTAGCAGCTTTTTACTCTGCCAAATTGAGCGAAATGGATCCTCTCCGGCGAGAGCGCCTTTGTCTCCGAGCGCCGCTATCACTGTCTCCGCTTGTTAGGAGTCCCTAATAGAGACGCGCCGAGCGCAGCGCGCCACACTGGAGCTGCCACTACCCTCGCAGATATCGATTGCGCGCCTGGCCTCTCGCAATTTCTGCCGACGCCAAGAGTCGGTCCCCACGTCGTCGCTGCCCGCCCGCAGATATTGCTCAGGAAGGCCGCCGAAGCGGTCGGCAGCGCTTCGTGCTTCCTTGCTCGAGACACCTACCTTCTCATACACGCTGGTAACCGCGTCGCTGGAGAGAGGTAGATGCTGATGGAACAGCTCGACCTCTCACAGGGCGGAGGTGTCAGACAATGTAACTTCCTTCTATTACACTACTGGCCATTAAAATTGCTACACCACGAAGACGACGTGCTACAGACGCAAAATTTAACCGACAGGAAGATGCTGTGATATGCAAGTGATTAGCTTTTCAGAGCATTCACACAAAGTTGGCGCCGGTGGCGACACCTACAACGTGCTGACATGAGGAAACTTTCCAACCGATTTCTCATACACAAACAGCAGTTGACCATTGTTGCCTGGTGAAGCGTTGTTGTGATGCCTCGTGTAAGGAGGTGAAGTGCGTACCATCACGTTTCCGACTTTGATAAAGGTCGGATTGCAGCCTATCGCGATTGCGGTTTATCGTATCGCGACATTGCTCCTCGCGTTGGTCGAGATCCAATGACTGTTAGCAGAATATGGAATCAGTGGGCTCAGGAGGGTAATACGGAACAATGTGCTGGATCCCAACGGCCTCGTATCACTAGCAGTCGAGGTGACAGGCATCTTATCCGCGTAGCTGTAACGGATCGTGCAGCCACGTCTCGATCCCTGAGTCAACAGATTGGGACGTTTGCAAGTCAACAACCATCTGCACGAACAGTTCGACGACGTTTCCAGCAGCATGGACTATCAGCTCGGAGACCCTGGCTGCGGTTATCCTTGACGCTGCATCACAGACGGGAGCGCTTGCGATGGTGTACTCAACGACGAAACTGGGTGCACGAAGGGCAAAACGTCATGTTTTCGTATAAATACAGCATCATGATGGTCGCATCCGTGTTTGGCGACATCGCGGTGAACGCACATTGGAAGCATGTATTGGTCATCGCCATACTGGCGTATCACCCGCCGTGATGGTATGGGGTGCCATTGGTTACACGTCTCGGTCACCTCTTGTTCACACTGACGGCACTTTGAACAATGGACGTTACATTTCAGATGTGTTACGACCCGTGACTCTACCCTTCATTCGATCCCTGCGAAATCATACATTTCAGCAGGATAATGCACGATCGCATTTCGCAGGTCCTGTACGGGCCTTTCTGGATACAGAAAATGTTCGACTGCTGTCCTGGCCAGCACATTCTCTAGATCTCTGACCAATTGAAAACGTCTGGTCAATGGTGGCCGAGCAACTGGGACGTCACAATACGCCAGTCACTACTCTTGATGAACTGTGGTATCGTGTTGAAGCTGCATGATCAGCTGTACCTGTACACGCCATCCAAGCTCTGTTTCACTTAATGCCCAGGCGTATCAAGGCCGTTATTACGGCCAGAGGTGGTTGTTCTGGGTACTGATTTCTCAGGATCTATGCACCCAAATTGCGTGAAAATATAATCATATGTCAGTTCTAGTATAATGTATTTGTCCGATGAATACCTGTTTATCATCTGCATTTCTTCTTGGTGTAGCAATTTTAATGGCCAGTAGTGTAGAACTGAAACACCAAGAAGGAAAGAAAATAACAAAAGTTTACCCATCGTGTATACAGAGAACATTACAACAGATAATATTGGTGTAACTGGAAGATACGTACCTATTATAACAATGCAGAAAATAATGCTTGATGAGATACGGGTCAATATGTCCCCTCACTTGCATCTGTGTGTTACGTAGACGTAGACAACCAATAGGAAACACTTAGACAGTTAGATCAAGAACAAAGTGCTGAGACTAAAGCTGGTGTAACACAGGGATGCCGCCTTTCAGCTGTACTGTTCAATCTATACATCGAAGAATCAATGGCGGAAATAAAGTAAAGGTTCAAGAGTGGAGTGGGATTAAAATTCAGGGTTGAAGCATATGAATGATAAGATTCGCTGATGACATTGCTATCCTCAATGAAACTGATGAAGGATTACAAGACCTGTAGGATGGAATGGACAGTATAATGTCTTAAATCCAGCCTTGTCGTCAAATGGGGTGTCTAGGAAACATGCTTTCTCGGATCGCTAGCAACATTAAAACAAATCATATTAATGACTTTTATTACAAAATGAAAAAAAAATACAATACTTAACTTTGTTTTACACAGATATGTCGGGAGCAAAGGGCGACAGACAAAGTAATAAATGTCTTCAGTATAACAGTTCCCAAGTGTTACATAGACAGAACATGTAAGTGATTAGAGTTGACAGTTCTATCCTTGTAGCTAGTCTTGATGCTGCTGTAGAACTGGGCCACGGCCAGTGTGGCGCGGCGCTTATACCCTCTTCGCATGGGGGCCGCTACTGTCGCGTTGTCCACCTGGAGACGGGTCGGTCTGCGTGCAATTGGCTGACGTCTTCTTACAGCCCTCTCTGTTCTGTCGTTCCCGACTGGCGTGCTGGAGCTTCACTCTAAGCCGTAACATTATGAGTAAGCAAAATGGATAGAGAGTAAACCGGAAAAAGACGATAAGATATAGTAGGAAAGAGAATAGCAAGTCACTTAACATAAACGTTGGTGACCACCAAGTAGACTAAGTTAAGGAATTTTGTTACCTTGGAAGCAAAATTACCCATGACGCAAGGAGGACGTCAAACGCAGACTAGCACAAGCAAAGAGGACATTCATGTAAATAAGAGAAGTCTACTATTATCAAACACAGTCCTTAATTTGAGCCGGCCGCGGTGGTCTCGCGGTTCTAGGCGCGCAGTCCGGAACCGTGTGACTGCTACAGTCGCAGGTTCGAATCCTGCCTCGGGCATGGATGTGTGTGATGTCCTTCGGTTAGTTGGGTTTAAGTAGTTCTAAGTTCTAGGGGACTGATGACCACAGCAGTTGAGTCCCATAGTGCTCAGAGCCATTTGAACCATTTTGAACCTTAATTTGAGGAAGAAATTTCTGAGAACATACGTTTGGAGAACAGCATTGCGTGGTAGCGAATCACGTACAATGAGGAGAAAGAAAAGAGAATCGAAGCGTTGGAGATGTGATGCTACAGAAGAATTAGGTGAACCGATAAGATGAAGAATGAGGTGGTTCTCCGCAGTATTGGTAAAGAGAGGAACATACGGGAAACATTGAGAAGAAGAAGGGATACGATAACCTCCATGATAATAGAGGAAACCATTTTAAAAACTGCAGAGGAAGTCACAGATTTGAATAGAGCTAAAAAATAAATGAGGACGAAAGTTCAAAGTGTATCTGTCAAATAAAGAGAATAGTGCGGGAGAGGAATTCGTGGCTGGCAGCACCAAACCCGTAAAAAAGTACAGGGAGTGAGGATGGGTGGCCAAATACCATAAAAATAAAACATTATCATACCTAATACAGATCCCAAATGGTTTTCAAGAGAATCTTCCTGTAATGGCAAGTTTGGGTAACTATGATAAAGATGGATAGCGATCAAACATACTCCTCACCAAAGTCGATCGGAAAGACTCAATAATACTGGGATCTGATGACTGTGGTGGCCAGAGGAGGTAGGGTTATTCATCCTCGTCCTAGGTTATGAGATCTCTGTGGTCATGCGCACTGTCTTCTTGGAACAGAGCATCAATAGGGAACAAACGCTGTACCGCAGGATGGAGCTGATCAGCCAAACTGATCACATAATATTTGGAATGTATGTGACATTGCAGAGTAACCCTGGGGCCCGTGGAGTACCAAGATATGGCTGCCCAAATCACCACCGAAACACCACCATGTTTTACTCCTGGGACGTAAACTCAGCCATAAATTGAAAGCAGTGTGTAACAAGAGTCATCCGATTAAATGACAATCTGCCTTTGCTCTTTAGCCCAGGTTTCATGACTTCGGCATCACGTTTTCCCGTTTGCGTCACTCATGTGGGGTTTTGGAAATCCTGTTCGCCCTGCCGGCCTGAGTAGCCGAGCGGTTCTAGGCTCTACAGTCTGAAACCGCGCGACCGCTTTGGTCGCAGGTTCGAATCCTGCCTCGGGTATGGATGTGTGTGATGTCCTTAGGTTAGTTAGGTTTAAGTAGTTCTAAGTTCTAGTGGACTGATGACCTCAGCAGTTAAGTCCCATAGTGCTCAGAACCATTTGAACCTGTTCGCCCTGCGGTTCCTTGCTTATGGAGCACCCTTCGTGTCGTTTTGTTTCTGACAGCTTTTGCGAGTCCGGCATTCAGTTCTGCAGTGATTTTTGCAGCTGTCGTCCCTTTACTGCTAGTGACAATCCTCTTCAGTGGCCGTGCTTTTCACTATCACTTAACACACACTTCCGTCCGCGTTGTGATTTAGCGGAAGATGTGTCAGCGCTTTCCCTGCAAGTCACGTGGTATAGACCTTCATGGCGGTGCCTCGTGAAACACGAACACCTAGGTTTCCTTCGTTAGGGAAGCACCCACCATTCGAGCACCAGCAAAATTTCCCCGTTTGAATTCACTGAGGTCCGACATAATACACTCACAACTAAACAGAATACTGTTCTGATAACGACTGACACGTGCAATGCATTGAGGGCATTGCAGAGCTCTCGCTGGTGGTCAAATACAACAGTGCATCCTGCAGGATTGGCTAGCATCTGCATGTAATTATGGCGATGTTTCCACATTTTTGTCCAACTCCTATAAGCAGTGCTGCACGTGATAATACACATCCACATACAACATTTAACTCTTTTTCACGGTGCGTCCACGCACGCTTTCATAAACAAGTAGCTACAATCGGAATTGCGTAATAAGTCCTGCTTACGTGCTCCTATAACGTCTGCACATTGTCGATGCTTTCGACATACATTAACGCATTTAAATGTCTCCATAGCCAGAAAATCAAGGTACTGAGGTGCGCTGAACGGATAGACCATCCTACCGGATCACCTCGCTCAACTGATCGCCCATGAAGTGTTGCTGTGAGTTATTGCCGCGCGGCCCATGATATGACGCTCCGTCTCGCGTAACCATAGTTATTGTCTTTTTGCTAGATAACGTAGAATAGCGCTGGTGATTAATCACGCAAAAATCGGTAACACGCGGCACCTGTTAATCTGTTTTGTGAGGTGTCGTCTTACGAATCTCCCACCTACCGTATCAACCCATGCACTGACACTTGAGCATTCTGTGATAATTCACTACATCGTTTGTGAATAAGAAGCTCGTTTTCATGTCACATAAGAGTATGACGAAGACGTAGACAAGAAATTAGCAAAGTGTGGAAATAGATGGGCAAAATATATGTCTAAAAAATAAAACGAGGAAAGAACAATCTTTGGAATTTTACAAGACTATAGCAGTGCACTTGGATGGGTGACCATCCGGGCCGCCATGCGCTGTTGCCATTTTTCGGGATGCACTCAGCTTCGTGATGTCAATTGAGGAGCTACTCGACCGAATAGTAGCGGCTCCGGTCGCAGAAAATCATCATAATGACCGGGAGAGTGGTGTGCTGACCACACACCCCTTCTATCCGTATCCTCAGGTGAGGATGACACGGCGGTCGGATGGTCCCGGTGGGCCACATGTAGCCTGATGACGGAGTACTTTTTTTTAAGTCCTTCATTATTTGCTAGATGTATTCTAATCTCTATCTTCCGCTCTAGCTCGCTCTAGTACCATAGAAGTTATTCCCTGATAGCCTATCACATGTCCAATCATCATGTCCCTTCTTCTTGTCAGTGTTTTCCATATAGTCTTTTCGTCTCCGATTCTGAGCAGAACCTCCTCATTCCGTACCTTATCAGTCCACCTAATTTTCAGCATTCTTCTGTAGCACCATATCTCAAATCTTCCGATTCTCTTCTGTTTCGGTTGTCCCACAGTTCATTTTTCATTACCATACAATCCTGTACTCGAAACATACATTCTTGGAAATTTCTTCCTCAGTTTGAGGCCAATGTTTGCGACTGGAAGTCCTCGCTTGCTAGGGATGCACTTTTTTCAGATGCCAGTCTGCTTTCGATGGCCTTCTTGCTCCGTCCGTCACTGATTATTTTGCTGTTTAGGTAGCAGAATTTCCTAAATTCATCTGTTTCGTGACCATAAACCCTGATGTTAAGTTTCTCGTTATTCTCATTTCTGCTACTTTTCATTACCTTCGTCTTTCTTAGGTTTACTATATTCCATATTCTGTACCCATCAGATCATTCCATTCCATAGATCCTGTAATTCTTCTTCACTTTCACTGAGGATACCACTATCATCAGCGAATCTTATGATTGATATTCTTTCACCTTGAATGTTAATACCAACCTTGAGCCTTTCTTTTATTTCCATCATTGTTCTTTGATGAATAGAATGAACAGTAGAGGCAGAAGACTACATCCCTATCTTACACCGTTTCTAACCCGAGCACTTCGTTCTTGGTCTTCCACTCTTATTATTCCCTCTTCGCTCCTCCACATGCTGTATATTACTCGTCTCTCCATATAGTTTACCCCTGTTTACCTCAGAATTTCGAACACCTTGGAACATTTGACGTTCAAAAATGGCTCTGGGCACTATGGGACTTAACATCTGAGGTCATCAGTCCCTCAGAACTCAGAAATACTTAAACCTAACTAACCTAAGGACATCACACACATCCATGCCCGAGGCAGGATTCGAACCTGCGACCGTAGCGGTCGCGCGGTTCCAGACTGTATCGCCTAGAACCATTTGACGTAGTCGAGAGCTTATTCCAGGTCGACAAATCCATGAACTTGACTCGATTTTTCTTTAGTCTTAGTTCCATTATCAACCTTAGCATCGGAATTGCCTCTCTTGTGCCTTCACCTTTCCTAAAACCAAAGTGGCCGTTGTCTAACAGATCCTCAATTTTCTTTTCCTTTCTTCTGAATGCTGTCCTCGTCAGCAATTTGGAAGCATGAGCCGTTAAGCTGATTGTGCGATAATTCTCGCACTTTTCAGCTCTTGTAGTCTTCAGAATGGTATGGATGATACTTTTTCCGAAAGTCAGATGGTATATCGCCAGACACATAGATTCTAAGTGCAACGTAAATAGTCGATTTGTTGCCACTCCCCCCCCCCCCCCTTATTTTTGCTCATCAGTCTACTGACTGGTTTGATGCGGCCCGCCACGAATTCCTTTCCTGTGCTAACCTCTTCATCTCAGAGTAGCACTTGCAACCTACGTCCTCAATTATTTGCTTGACGTATTCCAATCTCTGTCTTCCTCGACAGTTTTTGCCCTCTACGGCTCCCTCTAGTACCATGGAAGCATTCCCTCATGTTTTAGCAGATGTCCTATCATCCTGTCCCTTCTCCTTATCAGTGTTTTCCACATATTCCTTTCCTCTCCGATTCTGCATAGAACCTCCTCATTCCTTACCTTATCAGTCCACCGAATTTTCAACATTCGTCTATAGCACCACATCTCAAATGCTTCGATTCTCTTCTGTTCCGGTTTTCCCACAGTCCATGTTTCACTACCATACAGTGCTGTACTCCAGACGTACATCCTCAGAAATTTCTTCCTCAAATTAAGGCCGGTATTTGATATTAGTAGACTTCTCTTGGCCAGAAATACCTTTTTTGCCATAGCGAGTCTGCTTTTGATGTCCTCCTTGCTCCGTCCGTCATTGGTTATTTTACTGCCTAGGTAGCAGAATTCCTTAACTTCATTGACTTCGTGACCATCAGTCCTGATGTTAAGTTTATCGCTGTTCTCATTTCTACTACTTCTCATTACCTTCGTCTTTCTCCGATTAACTCTCAAACCATACTGTGTACTCATTAGACCATTCCGTTCAGACAGATCATTTAATTCTTCTTCACTTTCAAAAAAATGGTTCAAATGGCTCTGAGCACTATGGGACTCATCATCTTAGGTCATAAGTCCCCTAGAACATAGAACTACTTAAACCTAACTAACCTAAGGACATCACACACACCCATGCCCGAGGCAGGATTCGAACCGGCGACCGTAGCAGTCCCGCAGTTCCGGACTGCAGCGCCAGAACCGCTAGACCACCGCGGCCGGCTCTTCACTTTCACTCAGGATAGCAATGTCATCAGCGAATCGTATCATTGATATCCTTTCACCTTGTATTTTAATTCCACTCCTGAACCTTTAGTTCCATCATTGCTTCCTCAATGTACAGATTGAAGAGTAGGGGCGAAAGGCTACAGCCTTGTCATACACCCTTCTTAGTACGAGCGCTTCGTTCTTGATCGTCCACTCTTATTATTCCCTCTTGGTTGTTGCACATATTGTATATGACCCGTCTCTCCCTATAGCTTACCCCTACTTTTTTCTGAATCTCGAACAGCTTTTATATTGTCGAACGCTTTTTCCAGGTCGACAAATCCTATGAAAGTGTCTTGATTTTTCTTTAGCCTTGCTTCCATTATTAGCCGTAACGTCTGAATTGCCTCTCTCGTCCCTTTACTTTTCCTAAAGCCAAACTGATCGTCACCTAGCGCATTCTCAATTTTCTTTTCCATTCTTCTGTATATTATTCTTGCAAGCAGCTTCGATGCATGAGCTGTTAAGCTGATTGTGCGATAATTCTCGCACTTGTCAGCTCTTGCCGTCTTCGGAATTGTGTGAATGATGCTTTTCCGAAAGTCAGATGGTATATCGCCAGACTCGTATATTCTACACACCACCGTGAATAGTTGTTTTGTTGCCACTTCCCCCAATGATTTTAGAAATTCTGATGGAATATTATCTATCCCTTCTGCCTTATTTGACCGTAAGTCCTCCAAAGCTCTTTTAAATTCCGATTCTAATACTGGATTCCCTATCTCTTCTAAAACGACTCCTGTTTCTTCTTCTATCACATCAGACAAATCTTCACCCGTGGTCATTTAGAAAAATGGCTCTGAGCACTATGGGACTTAACTTCTAAGGTCATCAGTCCCCTAGAACTTAGAACTACTTAAACCTAAATAACCTAAGGACATCACTCACATCCATGTCCGAGGCAGGATTCGAACCTGCGACCGTAGCTGTCGCGCAGCTCCAGACTGTAGCGCCTAGAACTGCTCGGCCACGGTCCTTTAGAGAAGTTAATAGTGTGTTATCAGTAAACGTCAAGAAATTCGCATGCAGGCAACAGAGATGCGATTTCTGTGAGCAGTTAAGTGATGCACAAGAGCCGAGAAAATTCGGTTCAAATGGTTCAAATGGCTCTAAGGACTATGGGACTTAACATCTTATGTCATCATTCCCCTACACGTAGAACTACTTAAACCTAACTAACCTAAGGACAACACACACATCCATGTCCGAAGCAGGATTCGAACCTACGACCGTAGCAGCAGCGCGGTTCCGGATTGAAGAGCCTAGAACCACAGCGGCCGGCTAGAAAATTCGGAATTAGGAAATTACGGAAGAGCTGAATTTATTTAATATCCTCAACATATACAAGAAAATGGAAGAAACTGGAATGAACATCTCCGAAGAATGAGTGGAGAAAGATTACCTCTCTGGTAAGAAGATTTAACCAGTTGGGGGAAGAAGTCAAAGAAGACCTAGGAAGCGAGGGGTATCGTAACTGGCAAAACAAAAATAAAATGTAATTGTAAATATTTCTTCTAGTTTTAGGCAATACTACAACAAACAAACTTTCACGAAACAAAAGTAGAGGAATAAAATGTGTTATATGGACGTGGATTCGGTACGCTTTATTTCCATGTTAGACCTCATTTTCTATTTCCCTTCATAATTACATTAATCGTGGAAAACACACAGAAACAGAACGTACCAGCACTACGTGAAGCGTTTTCTTACATGAAATGTCCAAATACCCTCTTGATCACGTGTGACGTAATGTAGAGTGAGCAGTGGATCATAGGTTCACCACCAGTGTTTGTTGTTCACATAGAACGAAGAAAATGTTGACATGTGCCTCACTTTATTGCTTCAGTTGATAAGTGATTAACGTAACTGTTCTTCTGCATCAAGAACACAGCATCAACTGTTTAGTGTTGATCACGGGCTGCGCACACATCTAGCGTCAACCGTTCAGTAATCATCACTGACTTGGCTTCCAGTACAGTGCAATGGAAGTGTACCCAAATGCAGGAAGATGCCCATTTGCAGTTAGAATTACCAAATGGTAACGGGCATAGTGTTCAACGTTTGTGTCGGACAAGATTCTTTCCCAGAACGACGATACCCCGACAGTAGGACGTTTGAAGCAGGTCATCGTCGTCTTAGGGAACATGGGACGTTTAAGCCTATTGCTACAAGTGATGAACACTAAACAGCTGACGCTCCGTGCTTAATGCAATCAGAACACTTAATTTAGTTGCATGTCAACAGAAACAATGGACTGTGTCACATGCCAACATTACCTTCTTCCCATTGGAACAATAAACATTGGCGGTGAACTTACGGATCAGAACTTACTGTACATTACCTCAAACGTAACAGAGAGCGTATTTTGAACATTTCATGTAAGGAATCGTTCCACATAATACTGTTACGTTCTATTCCTGAGTGTTTCCCATGATTAATGCGATTGTGAAGAGAAGTAGAAAATAAGCTCTAACATGGAAATAAAATGTACACATGTACAAATAAAACATTTTACTCTTCTAACTTTTTGTCACATGCTGTAGATTGTTCAAATCAGTGTACCTCGCCTGACGGAGGGTATTTCGTGCCAATATTAGCAAATATCTGTCCTATTTTATTCAGGTATTCTCCTCTCATAATACCTATGCGAATTTTACGATGGTGGCAGCATAATGGTCTCACAGTCTTTCATTAATACAGGTCGAAGGATTCTCGTTTGGCTTCTGTTTCAGATGATCTTTATGGAATCTCTGAATTCGTTGGATATCTGTTGTCATGCGTCCTTGTTGCGGATGCCAGACAGTGATATACTGCTTTAGAACTGGCCTAAAACGGATTTTACATGATCATCCCATTTCATTTCGGTTATTATTATTACCTCCTAAATATTTACACTACGTGACGTGTTTAGACTTCCCAACCAGTCTTCACTTTGCAACGGAGCGCTCATTCATTTAAAATTTCTTCGCTTATTAAAATAGTACGCCGGACCGGGACTCAAACCTGGGACCTTTCCCTTTTTGCAGGAAAGTGTTCTGACTGAGAGCCATTGCCTGCGAAAGGCAAATGGTCCCTAGAGCACCTGTCCGCAAAAGGCTAAGGTCCCATATTCGAGACCGGGTTCCGGTATATAATTCTAATCTGCAAGGAAGCTTTTGTTCAGATTGTTCACCATTGATCTTGTTAATCGTATATTATTGATGCTTTCTTTGTCCTTTTACCAGCACCGCTTTCTTCTACTACTTCGTAATTTTATGTTAAACATAAAAAACATTAATTTCGTCCTCTTTACGGACAAAATTTTAGTGGTGCCTCCGTTCGGCACGCTCGACTTCTTTGTACTGGGCAGGCTTTTAGACTCTGCAGAACGGATAGCGGCGACCGCCTTTGTCGCAAATTGGATCGCTCTCAGCATCCCCACATCCGGAATTTTTCTCGGCGACAATGATTCTCCTCTTTTTAGGCGAGATGGACAGTCAACTAACCCGGTAAAAAGCTTTCTCTTTTCCTTGATAATGACTAAAGTTTTCAAGCACAACCTTTTTTGAAATTTTTTCTTTCCCTGATCAATCTACCGACAACGGCAATCGATTAGTACCGAGAAGTTAGATACCAGTTGACGAAAACGTGTGATTTATATAACACAATATTATTCACTGTCAAGAGCTTAAAATCGGTATACCATTAGCCACCGCCTAAAGTAAACGTAACGATCATAGGAACTTTAAGCACTTGATAACAGGATAATGTAACGAGTAGTCGCCAAACACGCCCTGGTAAACAAATCGCACATTTTCGACAGCTGGTGTGTAACATCAGTACTTATTCATGATACGTTGTAGGATGGTTTGACAATAGATAAGCGCTATGGATATCTGAAATACTGCAGGCGGAAAGTATACGATAAGACTGGTTAGAGAAATTGTTCTCCGTGTTTCAGCCGTGAATCGTGGAATTTCATCGCCACAGATTCTTCTGGAAAGGTCAGCGGTGATGACACAACCTTTTCATTACAGAAAACAAAAATTCCAACAGTGAAGTAACTTACTCTAAAACTACTTTAACGACGAGTAGTAACCAAGTTTTAACTCTGATCAGCCAAAAGTAATGTTCAGTACATAGTACTTTTACATACATGTGGTGTCTGATCTTTAGCACGTGTGCCTAGGAAACAGGAGACTTAGGTCCCGGCCATGGCACAAATTTTAATTCATTGCTTCATCTTCCACCCTTATCGAAGGCAAAGTTGAGACATATGTCTTCAGAAAAATGTAATTCCATTAGATCGATACATCACCTGTACATAAATTACGGGCAGTATTTACCCATTGCATTCAAAGCTGGGGTTCTATTCCTGTGTTGGCAAGCCTCGTCCATGCTCATGGTTTAGGAAGGTTAGCTGAAGGTACAGGTATGTACAGGAGCTAGTGTTACGGAGGGCACTGAGGTAGGGTCGGCCGTGCAGCGATTGGTAGCAAAAATACTATAGTGATGTAGTGGCTAGCACATCATCTTAGTAAACAGGAGAGCTGGGTTCATGTCCCAGCAGTGGCAAAAATATTAACTCATTGCTCCTGCTACCATCCTTATACAAGTTTGTCAATTGGTTTCGCCAGCCTGTTTTTCTTCTTCTAGTGGCGTGTTGCGGTACACTGTCAAGCGGACTTCAATGTGTACCACAACTCTAAACATCCACCTGAAAGAAAAATGTTAACTTGCTTTTTGTGGTGATACTTAAAACCTTACACGTCATATGTTGCATGTCTATCCTAATAAAATCCTTACCTTCATTCTCTTTCTCCTGACGCTCATCTTCTGCAACAATAAACATGTGTCAAAAAGTGTGTCACAATTTCTTAATTCAGTGCTATGACTTCTGCGTGACATCTCCAGTCTGTCCCGAAATTCGCGACCAAGTCTCTGTACAGCAGGGGTATTTTTGTTCTTTTTCTTGAAATAAAAACATTCCTTGCCCTAACGTCGTACGATTAATCTGTTGCTAGAAAATTTTAATAAAGGAGGCCATGTAACAAAACTGCTTGATGTGAAGTCACATATATGAAAGATAGCTTACATTCAAATCTGGAAGTATAACAGTAGGTGGCGAAAGTAGTAAAACATTCCAAGTGTTGTTGAATCTACGATAGGAACCAACCAGAAACTATATTTAACTAATAACATGCCTCCACGCAGTCATGACTATTACTATTGGGGTACAGAATCTTCGTATACATATAATAAAGCAGCACACACTTCTGTTGTGGCCAAAGAAAACCATTTTGAAGATCGATATGTGATATGAATTGTAATTGGGTTAAGGTTGTAACTGCATCAAACTTCGTACTGTACCATATCTTTATTTATTATTTCGTACAGTGGTTTGCTCATACGAGACGCCGGAGCAACGGCAAAAAACGTAAATCTATGATAATGCCCAGAGGACCAAGCGATCTCGACTGCCCGCCGTGTCAGGGTGTGTGATTTGACCATTGAAAATTTAGGTGCAAGGTGGCAATAAAGTATTTTAAACGCGACTTGTAATTTGAAAAAGTCGTTCTGTAAACACATACAGCTCGTAAGGTGGGAATAACTTTCTTATTTTACCGACAAATGAACATTCTTAGATATAGCTTTTTATCAACGTCTGCAACACATTCGTCTATAAGAGGACCGCAGCTACGGTGTGGTACGAAAATTATACAGTGCTCCAGCTGCACTTTTTTACGGTGATTTCTAATTTCGGTGTAACAAGTTTACCTTCAGATCGATGCAGCTGCCCACCATTTCCATACTGTTGTCACAGTAAACTCTGTTCCAACGTACATTACGATTTTAAACACTAAATCTTTTCCATTTATCCACTTCCTGATGTTCATGTCCACTTCTGTTAGTGTTCAAACTGGCTCAACGAAAGACACACATGGGGTTCCGTAGGCCTTAGCCTCAGTTCCACTATTATTCCTCGTTTGCTTCATATGTGTAAACGATATTCCGTCTCATATGCAACATGCAGAATCTGCTCTTTTTGCAGATAACATTAGTATTCGTAATCAGTCCAATCATACATACAGAAACAGAAAAAAGTGTAAACTATGTTCTTATCATTGGTTTTCTGCGAATGGTCTCGCCCTCAATTTTAAAAAAAGACGCAAAATATTCAGTTGTGCACTTCTTGGAATACTGCATCAGTCATAACTGTAATCCATGGTTAGGAAATAATAAATAGGGTGGAAATTTCAAAATCTTTGGTGTTTATATTGACGAGAACTGAGACTGCAAAAAACACATTTTGAAACTCCTAGAACACCTTAGTTCAGCCACTTCTGCACATAGAATCATCGCAAATATAGGGAGCAACAAATCACTGAGCTGACATATTTTGCATCTTTTCGTTCAATAATTCCATATGGAATAATGTTCTGGGGTAGCTCATCTTTAAGAAAGGAAGTCTTCATTGCTCAAAAATGTGGTGTGAGATTACTATTTGGTGCTGACCCATGATCATCTAGTAGAGATCTGTTCAAGGAGTTGGACATTTTGACTGCTGTTTCGCAGTATATATATTCCCTCAGAAGTTCGTTGTAAATAATCCATTGCAGTTCAAGGACCAATGATGCACATGATTACAATACCAGAAGGAAAAATGGCATTCATAACACCACATTAAAGTTGTCTTTCGCTCAAAAAGAGGTGTACAATGCTGCAGGTAAAGTAAATAAATTTTAACTGATTGCCATTTCTCTTGGTGTTGCGCTTCTAATCTCCAATGAACAGTGTAAAGAATATAAAGGATTGTTGATATTAATGATCTGTTTGTGGCGGGAACCTTCTGTGCCGGCCGGTGTGGCTAAGCGGTTCTAGGCGCTACTGTTTTGAACCGCGCGACCGCTAAGGTCGCAGGTTCGATTCCTGCCTCGGGCTTTGATGTGTGTGATGTCTTTAGGTTAGTTATGTTTAAGTAGTTATAAGTTCTACGGGACTGATGACCTCAGATGTTGAGTCCCATAGTGCTCAGAGCCATTTGAACCATTTGAACCTTCTGTCTTGTGCTCTTTATCTTTTTCGTGTCATACCATGGTTTGAGAGTTGTTTTAACCTATGTTTTTTGTAAAAACTCTAGCTCCTTTTGGAAAAGTTGTTTATTCGGAGTAATAGGTTAAGGAAATAATCTACGAAGTGCTATTGAGAAATTTCATTTATGTTGGTAATAAAAATATACTGTTTCGTTCGACGGTGAAGAGGCATGCGGCTGTGTAATAAGTTTGCGTTCATGTAGAAAGAATTGACTTTCGAAAAGTGGGGACAGTGACTTACAGAGCACAGAAGTTCAGGATCTTATGAGTACAATTTTATTTTACCTATCTTCACGGTTTTAGTTCTTAAATCCTCTTTCATACCGAATGGGTGAATAAATTCCAAAAATGATTCTTTCAAGTGATCTATGGCGCCAGGCGCCTGGCTATTGGCTACCATTCACACTCCGGGACTACCTGTTGATACTTGCAGGAGGACTGGTGGAGCAGATAGCAAAGGTAAGCTCGTTCATCCCACAGGAGTGGTATTTCACCTAAAGCGGAACATCTGGGGGACCGTATTCTTTAGGAGCATCTCTCTTACGAGAAAATTCGTCGCCCTGCTGACGTAACAACGTTACTTTTCTGTGCGATGCATTATAACTGAACCAAGAGATTGACATAAGCGACTTAGCAACTTTTGGACTTATTTCTGATCATGACGTCCACGTCATATGAAAAGAGGGGAAGGGGGGGGGAGGAAGACTTATATGTTAACAATCCAGTTAACTCAGTAACCAAAGGCATGACCGACTTCTCACATACGTTAATGATTCATTTCCCCACTGAGTAATGTCCCAAACCCTGCCATGGGCAGGAAATGGGAAAATCCACTTACATAAGAGACCCTGATGAAATGTATGATGAGATAAAAGAAATTATTCAGGTAGTGAAGGGAGACGAAATATTAATAGTTATGGGTGACTGGAATTCGAGAGTAGGAAAAGGGAGAGAAGGAAACATAGTAGGTGAATATGGATTGGGGTTAAGAAATGAAAGAGGAAGCCGTCTGGTAGAATTTTGCACAGAGCATAACTTAATCATAGCTAACACTTGGTTCAAGAATCATAAAAGAAGGTTGTATACATGGAAGAATCCAGGAGATACTAGTAGGTATCAGATAGATTATATAATGGTAAGACAGAGATTTAGGAACAAGGTTTTAAATTGTAAGACATTTCCAGGGGCAGATGTGGATTCTGACCACAATCTATTGGTTATGAACTGTAGATTAAAACTGAAGAAACTGCAAAAAGGTGGGAATTTAAGGAGATGGGACCTGGATAAACTGACTAAACCAGAGGTTGTACAGATTTTCAGGAAGAGCATAAGGGAACAATTGAGAGGAATGGGGGAAAGAAATACAGTAGGAGAAGAATGGGTAGCTCTGAGGGATGAAGTAGTGATGGCAGCAGAGGATCAAGTAGGTAAAAAGACGAGGGCTAGTAGAAATCCTTGGGTAACAGAAGAAATATTGAATTTAATTGATGAAAGGAGAAAATATAAAAAGGCAGCAAATGAAGCAGGCAAAAAGGAATACAAGCGTCTCAAAATTGAGATCGACAGAAAGTGCAGAATGGCTAATCAGGGATGGCTAGAGGACAAATGTAGGGGCAAGATAGATACTGCCTACAGGAAAATTAAAGAGACCTTTGGAGAAAAGAGAGCCACATGCATGAATATCAAGAGCTCAGATGGAAACCCAGTTTTAAGCAAAGAAGGGAAAGCAGAAAGGTGGAAGGAGTATATAGAGGGTCTATACAAGGGCGATTTACTTGAGGACAATGTTATAGAAATGGAAGAGGATGTAGATGAAGATGAAATGGGAGATACGATACTGCGTGAAGAGTTTGACAGAGCACTGAAAGACCTGAGTCGAAACAAGGCCCCGGGAGTAGACAACATTCCATTACAACTACTGACGGCCTTGGGAGAGCCAGTCATGACAAAACTCTACCATCTGGTGAGCAAGATGTATGAGACTGGCGAAATACCCACAGACTTCAAGAAGAATATAATAATTCCAATCCCAAAGAAATCAGGTGTTGACAGATGCGAAAATTACCGAACTATCAGTTTAATAAGTCACAGCCGCAAAATACTAATGCGAATTCTTTACAGACGAATGGAAAAACTGGTAGAAGCGGACCTCGGGGAAGATCAGTTTGGATTCCGTAGAAATGTTGGAACACGTGAGGCAATACTGACCTTACGACTTATCTCAGAAGAAAGATTAAGGAAAAGCAAACCTACGTTTCTATCATTTGTAGATTTAGAGAAAGCTTTTGACAATGTTGACTGGAATACTCTCTTTCAAATTCTAAAGGTGGCAGCGGTAAAATACAGGGAGTGAAAGGCTATTTACAATTTGTACAGAAACCAGATGGCAGTTATAATAGTCGAGGGACATGAAAGGGAAGCGGTGGTTGGGAAGGGAGTGAGACAGGGTTGTAGCCTCTCCCCGATGTAATTCAATCTGTATATTGAGCAAGCAGTAAAGGAAACAAACGAAAAGTTCGGAGTAGGCATTAAAATCCATGGAGAAGAAATATAAACTTTGAGGTTCGCCGATGACATTGTAATTGCGTCAGAGACAGCAAAGGACTTTGAAGAGCAGTTGAATGGAATGGACAGTGTCTTGAAAGGAGGATATAAGATGAACATCAACAAAAGCAAAACGAGGATAATGGAATGTAGTCGAATTAAGTCGGGTGATGCTGAGGGAATTAGATTAGGAAATGAGACGCTTAAAGTAGTAAAGGAGTTTTGCTATTTGGGGAGAAAAATAACTGATGATGGTCGAAGTAGAGAGGATATAAAATGTAGACTGGCAATATCAAGGAAAGCGTTTCTGAAGAAGATAAATTTGTTAACATCGAGTATAGATTTAAATGTCAGGAAGTCGTTTCTGAAAGTATTTGTATGGAGTGTAGACATGTATGGAAGTGAAACATGGACGATAAATAGTTTAGAAAAGAAGAGAATACAAGCTTTTGAAATGTGGTGCCACAGAAGAATGCTGAAGATTAGATGGGTAGATCACATAACTAACGAGGAGGTATTGAATAGAATTGGGGAGAAGAGGAGTTTGTGGCACAATTTGACTAGAAGAAGGGATCGGTTGGTAGGTCATGTTCTGAGGCATCAGGGGATCACAAATTTAGCATTGGAGGGCAGTGTGGAGGGTAAAAATCGTAGAAGGAGACCAAGAGATATATACACTAAGCAGATTCAGAAGGATGTAGGTTGCAGTAAGTACTGGGAGATGAAGATGCTTGCACAGGTTAGAGTACCATGAAGAGCTGCATCAAACCTGTCTCAGGACTGAAGACCACAACACAAGAGACCCTGCCAAAAGACAGACTGTTATGGCCCAGCGCCCTTGAAGGAGCAAGCACTACAATAACGACGAAATTGGTCACTTTGTCGTGTTCTGATTTCGTAAGTATACATGCAAACTGGGGGAAGTACGGTGGATCCATGACAAGATGACAAGGTCTGGTACGGCCCCTATGTGTTTTCATCTTTACACAATGGTATCTTCAATTAAGAATTCTGTGGGCATGGGATCATCGAGTTGGCATCGTGGATTAATAAAAACATTTAGATTGGTCGGATGAATCATGTTTCTGGCTACACCATGTTGATGATCGCTCCTTGAGCCTACCTTGAAACATGCATGGCGCAAAGAAGACAGACTGGTGCGGCAGGACAATGCTATATTGGACGTTCACATGAGCATTCATGCGACGTGTGGTAGTAACGGACGACACCGTGACATTTGTGGACACCGTGTGGAGGGAGAGAACGAGATTGGGTTTAACGTCCCGTTTACATCTACATCTACATTGAGGTCATTAGATACGGAGCACAAGCTCAAATTGTATCAAGGATGGGGAAGGAAATCGGCCCTTTCAAAGGAACCATTCCGGCATTTGCCCGGAGCGCTTTAGGAAAATAATGGAAACGTAAATTTGGGTGGCCAAACGCGCGTCTGAAGCGTTGTCCTCCCGAGTGCGACTCCAGTATACTATCCAGTGCACCACCTCGCTTGGTGTGGACTACGTGAACAATACTGCGGACCACTTGCATCCCGTTATGGCAGATGCCTTCTCCGACAGCGGTGGAATCTTCCAGCAGGATAACTATTCATGTCACAAGGTAAGGATTATTCTACAGTGATAATAGCGAACTCGCGTTGATGTCTTGGCCGTTAAATTCACCTGATCTGACGCTGGCGGCAGCAAGCTCTGAGCCCTCAAACAACTGGCCCATAATTTACGAAAAGTGCGTGACCTGTGCAGGTACATCTAGTGCCAAGTGCCGAATCCATGCACAGAAAAATCACTGCATTTCGTTCGGAAGGCGAACCAACAATCTCTTTAACACGTGGTCATAATGTTTTGGCTCATTTGCATATGTCGCATGAAACTCAGTCGGATATCTGTGAGCGGACATATGACACTGGACGAAGTAGCATTCGTACTGCGCGACCCAGCTACGTGGATCGTAATAACAGGGACATCACATCGAGTTTTTGGAGAACCAAACACTAGTGCCAGACCAACAGACTGTAGAGACGATGCACAATACAGAAACACAATGCACATATACAGGAATACACAAATAGTGAGAGCAACACGTCAATATCACCAACAGAAAATAACGTGTGTGGCAGAATATATACTGCAATACTCATGTATCATGTAAAGTAGTATTAGTAGTACATAACTTAAAATCATGAAAATATTATAGGGTACAATAGGGTAAAACGTTTTAACACACGCTACGGTCGCAGGTTCGAATCCTGCCTCGGGCATGGATGTGTGTGATGTCCTTAGGTTAGTTAGGCTTAAGTAGTTCTAGGATTCTAGGGGACTGATGCCTTCACATACTGCCTAGGTAGCAGAATTCCTTAACTTCATTGACTTCGTGACCATCAATCCTGATGTTTATCGCTGTTCTCACTACTACTACGTCTCCTTACCTTCGTCTTTCTCCGATTTACTTTCAAACCATACTGTGTACTCATTAGACTGTTCATTCCGTTCAGCAGATCATTTAATTCTTCTTCACTTTCACTCAGGATAGCAATGTCATCAGCGAATCGTATCACCTTGTATTTTAATTCCACTCCTGAACCTTTCTTTTATTTCCATCATTGCTTCCTCGATGTACAGATTGAAGAGTAGGGGCGAAAGGCTACAGCCTTGTCTTACACCCTTCTTAATACGAGCACTTCGTTCTTGATCGTCCACTCTTATTATTCCCTCTTGGTTGTTGCACATATTGTATATGACCCGTCTCTCCCTATAGCTTACCCCTACTTTTTTCTGATTCTCGAACAGCTTTTATATTGTCGAACGCTTTTTCCAGGTCGACAAATCCTATGAAAGTGTCTTGATTTTTCTTTAGCCTTGCTTCAATTATTAGCCGTAACGTCAGAATTGCCTCTCTCGTCCCTTTACTTTTCCTAAAGCCAAACTGATCGTCACCTAGCGCATTCTCAATTTTCTTTTCCATTCTTCTGTATATTATTCTTGTAAGCAGCTTCGATGCATGAGCTGTTAAGCTGATTTTGCGATAATTCTCGCACTTGTCAGCTCTTGCCGTCTTCGGAATCGTGTGGATGATGCTGTCAGATGGTATGTCGCCAGACTCATATTTTCTACACACCAACGTGAATAGTCGTTTTGTTGCCACTTCCCCCAATGATTTTAGAAATTCTGATGGAATATTATCTATCCCTTCTGCGTTATTTGACCGTAAGTCCTCCAAAGCTCTTTTAAATTCCGATTCTAATACTGGATCCCCTATCTCTTCTAAATCGACTCCTGTTTCTTCTTCTATCATATTAGACAAATCTTCACCCTCATAGAGGCTTTCAATGTATTCTTTCCACCTATCTGCTCTCTCCTCCGCATTTATCAGTGGAATTCCCGTTGCACTCTTAATGTTGCCACCGTTGCTTTTAATGTCACCAATGGTTGTTTTGACTTTCCCGAATGCTGAGTCGGTCCTTCCGACAATCAAATCTTTTTCGATGTCTTCACATTTTTCCTGCAGCCATTTCGTCTTACGTTCCCTGCACTTCCTTTTTATTTCATTCCTCAGCGACTTGCATTTCTGTATTCCTGATTTTCCCGGAACATGTTTGTACTTCCTCTATTCATCAATCAACTGAAATATTTCTTCTGTTACCCATGGTTTCTTCGCAGCTACCTTCTTTGTACCTATGTTTTCCTTCCCAAATTCTGTGATGGCCCTTTTTAGATATGTCCATTCCTCTTCAACTGTACTGCCTACTGCGCTATTCCTTATTGCTGTATCTATAGCGTTAGAGAACTTCAAACGTATCTCGTCATTCCTTAGTACTTCCTTATCACACTTCTTTTCGTATTTATTCTTCCTGACTAATGTCTTCAACTTCAGCCTACTCTTCATCACTACTATATTGTGATCTGAATCTATATCTGCTCCTGGGTACGCCTTACAATCCAGTATCTGATTTCGGAATCTCTGTCTGACCATGATATAATCTAATTGAAATCTTCCCGTATCTCCCGGCCTTTTCCAAGTATACCTCCTCCTCTTGTGATTCGTGAACAGGGTATTCGCTATTACTAGCTGAAACTTGTTACAGAACTCAATTAGTCTTTCACCTCTTTCATTCCTCGTCCCAAGCCCATATTCTCCTGTAACCTTTTCTTCTACTCCTTCCCCTACAACTGCATTCCAGTCGCCCATGACTATTAGATTTTCGTCCCCCTTTACATACTGCATTACCCTTTCAATATCCTCATACACTTTCTCTATCTGTTCATCTTCAGCTTGCGACGTCGGCATGTATACTTGAACTATCGTTGCCGGTGTTGGTCTGCTGTCGATTCTGATTAGAACAACCCGGTCACTGAACTGTTCACAGTAACACACCCACTGCCCTACCTTCCTATTCATAACGAATCCTACACCTGTTATACCATTTTCTGCTGCTGTTGATATTACCCGATACTCATCTGACCGGAAATCCTTGTCTTCCTTCCACTTCAATTCACTGATCACTACCATATCTAGATTGAGCCTTTGCATTTCCCTTTTCAGATTTTCTAGTTTCCCTACCTCGTTCAAGCTTCTGACATTCCACGCCCCGACTCGTGGAACGTTATCCTTTCGTTGATTATTCAATCTTTTTCTCATGGTAACCTCCCCCTTGGCAGTCCCCTCCCGGAGATCCGAATGGGGGACTATTCCGGAATCTTTTGCCAATGGAGAGATCATCATGACACTTCTTCAATTACAGGCCACATGTCCTGTGGATACACGTTACGTGTCTTTAATGCAGTGGTTTCCATTGCCTTCTGCATCCTCATGTCGTTGATCATTGCTGATTCTTCCGCCTTTAGGGGCAATTTCCCACCCCTAGGACAAGAGAGTGCCCTGAACCTCTATCCGCTCCTCCGCCCTCTTTGACAAGGCCGTTGGCAGAATGATGCTGACTTCTTATGCCGGAAGTCTTCGGCCGCCAATGCTGATTATTTATCAAAATTTAGGCAGTGGCAGGGATCGAACCCGGGACCGAAGACGTTTTGATTATGAATCAAAGACGCTACCCGTAGACCCTTAAAAGACCAGACTAGTGGCCCTGAAGTGTTTAACTTGATGGGCCACAACTCACGGTTGCAAAGTATTCGAGTGACTTAACATACAGGCTGATTCCTCTGTCCCTACGAATGAATTTTATGGAATCTGTGTTAACCTTCAAATACCGTGTGCAAGAGTTTTACATTCTATCACTCGCTACATATAAGCTATTACTCCTACCAAGAAATGAACAGAACTATTTTGTAGGAAATTTAATGTAGTTAAAATTTATACTGGAGCCGGCCGCGGTGGTCTCGCGATTCTAGGCGCGCAGTCCGGAACCGCGCGACTGCTTCGGTCGCAGGTTCGAATCCTGCCTCGGGCATGGATGTGTGTTCTGCCCTTAGGTTGGTTAGGTTTAAGTAGTTCTAAGTTGTAGGGGACTGATGACCACAGCTGTTAAGTCCCATAGTGCTCAGAGTCATTTGAACCATTTTTATACTGGAATACGTTTTCGCTAGAAGCTGTAATTTTAGAATTATTCAAGAAAAACACACAAAAGTGAAAGTACGACCTAGCAACCAGCAAGGTTGAACCATCTGAAGATGTGGGACAGTTGTTCCGAGGAAATATTGTGGAATTTTCACAACTTCATCCGGTGGCAAACCCGTGAAGACTATTTACATGAACCAAGATGTTTATTTTATCATTCTTGGGGACTAAGTATCAATCTTCCTTCATGATGAGTATGCTGTGGACTCTCCAAGATGCAGGGGTGCACGTGTACATTCATTTTCTGAGGAACACACCGAAACTCTATCTAGAACGCTGGCGGATAATAAAAAGCGAATCTGGACACACTAGCGGTAAGACGCCACCAATATCTCAACTACGCAATAGCAGGGGAAAAGTTGCTGATGACAATGACACTAAAGCACAGTTACTGAACACAGTTTTCCGAAATTCCTTCACCAAAGAAGAACGAAGTAAATATTCCAGAATTCGAATCAAGAACAGCTGAAATCATGAGGAACTTAAACGTAGATATACTCGGTGTAGCGAAGCAGCTCGAATCACTTAATAAAGACAACGTCACCTCTCATGGTTCGAATATGCAGAAACAATAGCTCCATACTTAGCAGTCACATACAACCGCTCGCTAGTCGAAAGATTCGTACTAGACTAGAAAGAGGCACGGATCACACCAATACTCAAGACACTTTATTTTACAGATCCGTCATGATCACACAAACTTTTACACTTTACTATTACCGCTTTCGTCTAATGCCACCTTCAGATCTGTTACAAACAATAGCGGGTGTAACCAACTAAGTTTTGCTCATGCTAAATCTATAAAGTAAGCTGGTTACACTCTGTTTTGTTTATAACACACATGAAGATGGCAGTAGCCGGAACCGGTAGTATTGAAGTGTAAAAGTTTGTTTGATCAAGGCCAAAATCATTAATATCGATTTTCAGTAGGATTTTGGAACGTATACTGTGTTCTAATATTATGAATTACCTCGAAGAAAACGATGTATTGATAAATAACCAACATAGATTCAGAAAATATCACTCTGTGAAACACAGGTAGCTCTTTACTCTCACGGGGTACTGAATGCTATTGACGGAGAATACTAAATTCAGTGCATATTCTTAGATTTACGAAAGCTTTTGACACCGTTCCTCACAATAGACCTCAAATTGTTTGCCTTCGGTGTATCGTCTCAGCAGCGCGACTCGATATGTGATTTCCTGTCAGAAAGGTTGGAGTTCATAGTAGCTGAGCGAAATTCATCGAGTTGAACAGCAATAACTTCTGGCGTATGTCCGTTTTTTGACAAATGAGAAAGAACGATTCTAAGAAGAATATAAGCAAAAATCCCCTTCTCTACTTATGAGGTCATTTGCTAATTTAATCTCAACCGTTTCCTTAATAATGGTCCGGAACCGCGCTGCTGCTACGGTCACAGGTTCGAATCCTGCCCCGGGCGTAGATGTGTGTGATGTCCTTAGGTTAGTTAGGTTAAAGTAGTTCTAAGTCTAGGGGACTGTTGACCTCAGATGTTAAGTCCCATAGTGCTTAGAGCCATTTGAACCATTTGAACCTTAATAACATTATCCCAATGGCTGGACGTACATGACGTAATTTCTATGTTGTTGTATTCAATAGGATAACTGGTACCAAGGCAGTCTTCTGCAACATTGTGATAATGTGACATTTACTCTGATGAGCTAAAACTGTGGGGTAATGCCCACTTGTCGCTTATAAGGTGCCTTAGAGTTATAAATACAAAATCAAATAGGGGTAATGCAGGAGTAGGTTTAATAATAAAAAAAAAAAAGGAGTGCGGGTTAGCTACTACAAACAGCATAGTTAACGCATTATTGTGGCCAAGATAGACACAAAGCCCATGCCTACTACAGTAGTACAAGTTTATATACCAACTAGCTCTGCAGATGATGAAGAAATTGATGAAATGTATGACGAGATAAAAGAAATTATTCAGGTAGTGAAGGGAGACGAAAATTTAATAGTCATGGGCGACTGGAATTCGTCAGTAGGAAAAGGGAGAGAAGGAAACATAGTAGGTGAATATGGATTGGGGGGAAGAAATGAAAGAGGAAGCCGCCTTGTAGAATTTTGCACAGAGCATAACTTAATCATAGCTAACACTTGGTTCAAGAATCATAAAAGAAGGTTGTATACCTGGAAGAATCCTGGAGATACTAAAAGGTATCAGATAGATTATATAATGGTAAGACAGAGATTTAGGAACAAGGTTTTAAATTGTAAGACATTTCCAGGGGCAGATGTGGATTCTGACCACAATCTATTGGTTATGACCTGCAGATTGAAACTGAAGAAACTGCAAAAAGGTGGGAATTTAAGGAGATGGGACCTGGATAAACTGAAAGAACCAGAGGTTGTAGAGAGTTTTAGGCAGAGCATAAGGGGACAATTGACAGGAATGGGGGAAAGAAATACAGTAGAAGAAGAATTGGTAGCTCTGAGGGATGAAGTAGTGAAGGCAGCAGGGGATCAAGTAGGTAAAAAGACGAGGGCTAATAGAAATCCTTGGGTAACAGAAGAAATATTGAATTTAATTGATGAAAGGAGAAAATATAAAAATGCAGTAAATGAAGCAGGCAAAAAGGAATACAAACGTCTCAAAAATGAGATCGACATGAAGTGCAAAATGGCTAAGCAGGGATGGCTAGAGGACAAATGTAAGGATGTAGAGGCTTGTCTCGCTAGGGGTAAGATAGATACTGCCTACAGGAAAATTAAAGAGACCTTTGGAGAGAAGAGAACCACTTGTATGATTATCAAGAGCTCAGATGGAAACCCAGTTCTAAGCAAAGAAGGGAAGGCAGAAAGGTGGAAGGAGTATATAGAGGGTTTATACAAGGGCGATTTACTTGAAGACAATATTATGAAAATGGAAGAGGATATAGATGAAGATGAAATGGGAGATAAGATACTGCGTGAAGAGTTTGACAGAGCACTGAAAGACCTGAGTCGAAACAAGGCCCCGGGAGTTGACAACATTCCATTAGAACTACTGATGGCCTTGAGAAGGCCAGTCATGACAAAACTCTACCATCTGGTGAGCAAGATGTATGAGACAGGCGAAATACCCACAGACTTCAAGAAGAGTATAATAATTCCAATCCCAAAGAAAGCAGGTGTTGACAGATGTGAAAATTACCGAACTATCAGTTTAATAAGTCACAGCTGCAAAATACTAACGCGAATTCTTTACAGACGAATGGAAAAACTGGTAGAAGCGGACCTCGGGGAAGATCAGTTTGGATTCCGTAGAAATGTTGGAACACGTGAGGCAATACTAACCTTACAACTTATCTTAGAAGAAAGATTAAGGAAAGTGAAAACTACGTTTCTAGCATTTGTAGACTTAGAGAAAGCTTTCGACAATGTTAACTGGAATACTCTCTTTCAAATTCTGAAGGTGGCAGGGGTAAAATACAAGGAGCGAAAGGCTATTTACAATTTGTACAGAAACCAGATGGCAGTTATAAGAGTCAAGGGGCATGAAGAGGAAGCAGTGGTTGGGAAAGGAGTGAGACAGGGTTGTAGCCTCTCCCCGATGTTATTCAATCTGTATATTGAGCAAGCAGTAAAGGAAACAAAAGAAAAGTTCGGAGTATGTGTTAAAATTCATGGAGAAGAAGTAAAAACTTTGAGGTTCGCCGATGACATTGTAATTCTGTTAGAGACAGCGAAGGACTTGGAAGAGCAGTTGAACGGAATGGACAGTGTCTTGAAAGGAGGATATAAGATGAACATCAACAAAAGCAAAACGAGGATAATGGAATGTAGTCAAATTAAATCGGGTGATGCTGAGGGAATTAGATTAGGAAATGAGACGCTTAAAGTAGTAAAGGAGTTTTGCTATTTGGGGAGAAAAATAACTGATGATGGTCGAAGTAGAGAGGATATAAAATGTAGACTGGCAATGGCAAGGAAATCGTTTCTGAAGAAGATAAATTTGTTAACATCGAGTATAGATTTAAGTGTCAGGAAGTCGTTTCTGAAACTATTGGAGTGTAGACATGTATGGAAGGGAAACATGGACGATAACCAGTTTGGACAAGAAGAGAATGGAAGCTTTCGAAATGTGGTGCTACAGAAGAATGCTGAAGATAAGGTGGGTAGATCACGTAACTAATGAGGAGGTATTGAATAGGATTGGGGAGAAGAGAAGTTTGTGGCACAACTTGACTAGAAGAAGGGATCGGTTGGTAGGATATGTTTTGAGGCATCAAGGGATCACAAATTTAGCATTGGAGGGCAGCGTGGAGGGTAAAAATCGTAGAGGGAGACCAAGAGATCAATACACTAAGCAGATTCAGAAGGATGTAGGTTGCAGTAGGTACTGGGAGATGAAGAAGCTTGCACAGGATAGAGTAGCATGGAGAGCTGCATCAAACCAGTCTCAGGACTGAAGACCACAATAACAACAACCAGGGATGCTTCGTTGTCGGAATGCGATACAACAATTCAAGCCAATAACATGAGTGGTTTTATTTCAATAAAGCAGACTGACAATACTTAACTTTGTATTGAGAACAAGTGCCGCATGCGATGGATGACATGGAATCAGTAATGTTCTTCGCTATCCATTAAGTCCAAACAAGCAATCGATACGGATCACTAATAACTGATATCGTAGCACTCTCTACTAGGCCGTGCTAATACTGTCCACTAATGTCCGGCCGAGGCTGGCAGGAGCGGATCTTATATTCACTTCGGCCAGATGCCATTCCTATCGTGGTGACGTCCTGGTCAGCACCTATAGGCCGACATCACCCCACCGCCTTCTCTGGTCTTGAGTTCTTCCTCTTCGTTCTGGCGCTTGTGTTTATGCCAGAACAAAAACATCTTACCACTGCCCACCGCGACGTTGAATACCGCCTGGTGGTTTTTCTGGCACGTGACGCTGTGACAAAAGCATGTAAGCGGAGCAGATACGGAGGGGAGACCACACTAGCGAAATATGGGCTGCAAATGGGAAATCGACTCAGATAAGCGACTTTGACAAAGATCAGATGTTTATTAAGCAGTGTCTGCGAACGAAGATGTTGAAAACGGCGAAGCCGGTCGAATGTTCACTTTCTGCTGTCGTGAGCATCTTAATGGCTGGACGTCCACGACTCTTCACAAAACGTCGGGCTCGGACGCTCATCTGCCCTGTAAAGCAAGTTGTATGGTAATGTGTTGCATCGCTGCGAAGGAGCACAATGATGGTGCACACACAAGTGTTTCGGAGCACACCGTTCATCGTACATTACTAAACATGGAGCACCGCAGCAGACAGCCACTACATGACCCAATGACGTAGTCAGTTACGATTGCAGTGAGCACGTGACCATCTGGATTAGACCGTCGTTCAACTAAAACGTGTCGGCTCTTCGCGTGAATCACATTTCTGCTACACTAGGTCGATGATCGTCTCCACAATCGCCGTCATCGAGCTGAACGGCGGCTCTGAACGTGCAGGGCGCCACGCACGCAGACAGGTGGGAGCTGTATTATGCTCTGGGAGCAATTTCCAGCGCTTGCATGGTAGCTGTGTAGTAACCGAAAACACGCCGACATCTGCAAACCACATGCATTCCTTCATGCTTGATGTGTTCCCCGACGGCAATGTCATCTTTCAGCGGTATAATTGTCCACATCTCGTAAGCCAAACTATGCTACAGTGGTTTGAGGGGCACTATAGTGAATTGAAGTTGCTGTCTCGGTGACCAAATTGGCCTGGCGTATATCCTACGGAACCCACCTGGGTCGCTATCGGACGTCATCACAGCGTATGCAAATCAGCGGTGAATTACATAAGGTGTGTGTAAACATCTAATGCCCCTTTCCTCCACAAACCTAGCAAGAAACTGTTGGATAGGCAGAAACACTGATTTATTTCGTTCCAAAGATGGACAAACAAGCTATTAAGCATGTTGTCATAATGTTTTGGCGCATCAAATGGTTCAAATGACTCTGAGCACTATGGGACTTAACATCTGAGGTCATCAGTCCCCTAGAACGTAGAACTACTTAAACCTAAGTAACCTAAGGACATCACACACATCCATGCCCGAGGCAGGATTCGAACCTGTGACCGTAGCGGTCACGCGGTTCCAGACTATAGCGCCTAGAACCGCTTGGCCACACCGGCCGGCTTTGGCGCATATGTCAGTTCTCCACTGCCCTGATTGTCTAACCGATGTATGTCACATCACAACTATACAGGCTATGGCAGACACCAATCTTACGCAAACCGAGATAATTCTCTACGAACCCTAAGAGGGCCTAATCTTGGATGATGGTTAAGAAACACTTGCCAATACGTTTATTTAGAATACTTTGCTTTGAAGCCGCCATTGCCATGTTAGATGCTTCAAAACATTAATAGACTAACGTTTGCGATTGCTCCTTGTTCTTAATTTCCACCATATGCACGAAAGAGTTGTTTTAAATAGTGGATGTAACAATGCTTTCGTGAACAACACACTGTCAGGAAAGCATTTTCAGGCGTTTTTCTGGTCTTAGATGCATATTTGATGCAGTAATACGACTTACTTTCTCTCGTTACTGTAACTTTCTTCTTATTAAAAGTTTAATATAGCCACGAAGAGATTTATACTATGCGAAAAGGCTGCTTTCTTAAGCGAGTATTTTGCTTAATACGGATTGACGAAACTGATTTTCAGTTTACGTTCTCTTCCCGAAAATTCTGAGAATATATTTTTCTATGAATGGTCGGTTTTCCATCTTTCTTCGTCACAGCTTAAACCAGATATCTATTCTAGTAATTGAACAGAAATGTAAAGTCAAATGACAGAACACCACTTAAGTAAAAGTAAATAACACAGCAAAATTCATGTTTGTAGAAGAAAATCTGGTCAAACAAGTCCATATACGGATGAGATGTGGTTCCTTTACACTCAAGAGCACGATCAGTTCACCCGTAAATGAAGGAAACTGGCGCTACTGATGGAACGCTTCCAAGAGGTGCTGACACGGTAGATGCCAGCTTCAAGTTTGTGACTTCATGACAACTCTCATTATACCTCCAAGGTGCAGAGATACGGGCAAAGATATAACTGAATTAGGAAAGACGTAAAGTAAGAACAGGGCATGAAGGAGAGAATGGAGACCGTAACAAATGTAGACAGAGAAGGGAAAAAATTGCCATTGTAAAAACTGACCGGTGACAGCGTGGCTGAAAATGGCAAGTATTCTTTTACAGTCTGTTCTTTGCATACTAAAGCTGCGTCGCGACAAAAGCGTCACTGAGAAGAAACTTCCAGCTTTGAAGCAATTTAAGATCCTCCAAACTCAATCTCGCTCTTTTGCGACTTGGGTAAAAAGCCTTCTCGCATCCCATTGAAAGTTGCCTTACTTCGCCTCGCTGTAATCCAGCTCTACATATTAAACGGATAGCGTATAGCTTATTAGAAGGACTGTCGCTGCACATTTATTCAGTGAACTTTCTTACAGTGAGATTTAGAGGATAACAGATAAACAACTACACAATTGTAGCGAATCGGGGTATGTCGTTAACGCAACTTGTGAACTATTGCCTCTTATTTCCCTTAATCACGGAGAAGATACTAGCCTGGCATTCAGATAAATAATTCGCGTAAATGATACTATGTTTATTCATCCTAACGCCACGGCTGCATGCGGCGGAATCTCACTCAAGTTCGTCATATCGTGGAAAAGCTTCGTTGTCTCTGGCACGAGACAAGGTTTGATTTAGAGATACGTTGAACAGAGTAAAGCCGATATAAATGCTAGGAAACCGTTTTTGGTTGCTCAGACTTCCCAAAACCGGTGTCTAAGCAGGAACGATTCCTTCAGAAAAGACGATCGCCATTTTTTCGAAGTGAGGCAGTGCTTTGTTCTTTACTTCCACGGTGTGGACAAAAACTTCAGACCTAATATCGTAAAATAATTTGTCTGTGCTTTAACAATCAGACTTCGGTGAGGACACAAATGTATTCCAGTAATAATGAATCAATCTATTTATTATGAAGTACACCAGTCTGAATTAAAATAACTTCGTTACTGAGTACATTCAACAACAGCTAAAACGAGCCGTATCTCCCACCTACTACACAGTAAGAAATTACACATAAAAGTACAGAGTCTCTGGAAATCTATTGGATACTCTTGTCAATGAGCAGATAAAGTATGTGTGTACTTTAAGATGCACACACATATATATATATATATATATATATATATATATATATATATATCCAAACTGAGACAATGTAAGAACCGTTCAGCAGAACAGACACCACACACACACACACACACACACACACACATATATATATATATATATATATATATATATATATATATATATAAGAACCGTTCAGCAGAACAGACACCACACACACACACACACACACACACACACATATATATATATATATATATATATATATATATATATATATATATATATGTGTGTGTGTGTGTGTGTGTGTGTGTGTTCTGCTGAACGGTTCTTACATTGTCTCAGTTTGGATGCACATAACGTCCAAACTCGTGTGCGAATTAGGGTGAACTGCCAGCAGGAAGAGGAAGGACAGGGGCGCTACTTGTGCATGACTAGAAGGGAACTTGAGTCGGATGGGAAGCATATGACGGGAAGGGAATTTGGGTCGGATGAGAAGCGTGCCAGGTTAGCCGAAGCGGTCACGACAACCTCGAGCTTTCAGTGCCAAATCCGGGTTCGAGTTCCAGTCCGGCATAAATTTCACTTGTCGTGTTTCGATTTATTTCTAGGCCCGAAAGCAGCTGCCGTTGTTAGTGTCCCTTAATTCATGCACATACTGATGGCAGTGAAACAGAGAATGGATTTCTCTACAAGCCATGGTACAGTTTCTAATGGACAGTACTTGGTGGGCCAGAATCATTGCTCCACCAGTTTCACCTCTCCTGTTTCATTAAAAAAATGTTGCATGGGAAAAAAGATAGTTGATACTTTTGTGAACTTCCAGGATGTGATGTAATTGTACATATTTGACATGGTTTTTGCATGTTGGAAATACCATTTTTCACTATTTTACGATGATTCGATGTTTTCTCGTCTTGCGACAAATATTTTTTAATGTGCAAAGAATTGTATATCTCGTGATGAATCTTGATTGGTTTGTGGGGCGCTTAGCTGCGCTGTATATCTCATGACAGATCCGAGGATGGCAGCTAGCCGAAACGCGTAATAAAAATAAAAAATGAAAAATGTGGCCAAGACAGAGAAATATCGTGTTTTTAAAAATCGGTATGTGCATGAAATCAGTTGAGGAATTGCGTAGGACGGCGGCATAGCAACTCGCTTAGGATATCCGTTTATTGAGTTCTCTCTCTGTAGATAGGAATTAATTCTGTGTGACATGGGACGAACTAGATATAAGGGCCATGCAAAGAAACTGTGACGTCATACTAGTCGGCGTGTCCGCCACATTTCGCGAACTCTCGGCTCCATGCAGGGCCCACGGGAAATCAGTATTTAATTGAAAAGGTACCCACGAAAGGTCTTAATTTTGTCGTGTGCTATCGAGAACTCTCATGTATTTAAACACGCAGTGAAGAATAATGAAACTTGTCTGAAATAGTCGCTCGCTCTCCACCGGAGACCGCTGCTGGCACTCGTAAGATCGGTACTCTCACGTGCGTTCACGTACCTGCAACGGCCTGTCTTTCTTGTCGTCTCGATGCGACACTACGGCGCGGATTATTTGTATACATCTTCTGGTAGCCGACTATGTCACTGCGCGTATTACGAGCCGCAACTTGGAGAGAAGCACTAGCCACTAGTGTGTGCCAATTTCCTGTATATCTTTTAGTTTTTTCACAGTCGTCTTCAGGAACCTCTGAGATACTTACTGGTAACCTTGTATGTTTCTTGAATCATGTTGGATCATATGTTCTAGAATCTTGTAGAGGATGGGTTTTCAGATTACGCAGAGTTTTTCTAAGTCATAACACAGACACTTTTAATTTGTGTTCTTCCATCAATGGCTGCAACACATTTGTTTCGATTTATTTCTTTCTACGCTCCACAACCTAGCAAACTAACCGTTTCGATATACCTGTGGAAGTTTAAACGCAGCTGTTTTGTCCTGTTTCTCCTTTAGCTATATTACACTTCAAACATTTTTGTCTTAATTTGAACTTCTCATTTAGAGGAAGCAGATTTCACATCTCTGAAAATGCCGTGGTATGTGAAACGGAGTGATTCGTGAAATTTTCATAGTGGAGAGAATGTTTAACTTGAATACATCTATTCATCGTCTGCATTGTGCTGTCACAACTATTAATACTTAAAGGTATATGTAAAACAACAATTCAGTTGTTGTTAATAAATGCTTTAATTTACCCTAGCGATTATTCTGATGACGATATTCAGGTGGCATATGCCCTGGTCCTTGAGGGGCTATTTGGTACAAGAATACTCGGCAAGATTTTACACACCTGTCACCTGAAGATGGAAAACTTTGAAAATTTGTGGTAAGGTCTTATGGGACCAAACTGCTAAGGTCATCGGTCCCTAAGCCTACACACTACTTAACCTAACTTAAACTAACTTACGCTGTGGACAACGCACACAACCATGCCCGACGGAGGACTCGAACCTCCGACGGGGAGAGCCGCACGGACAGTGACAAGGCGCACAAGACCGCGCGGCTACCCCGAGCGGCACCTGAAGATGGTCACTGAACGTAACCGATAGTGGATATTATAGAATTGTGGACCTTTAGAACTGAATGAATAGTCAATCCTGTCGGATGAACATCCGCAAATGAGCCTTATAGCAGAGGTTGAAAATACCTCTTCACTTGTAAGGTTCCTTTTATTTAAAACACCACCGGTTTCGATCTCTTATATGCGAGCGCAGAGCACGGAGTGCTCGCTGTTAATACACTGCTCCTTTACACGTTCAAAGCGGCGCTCGGAGCCACAGCACAAAGCTATAACACCTGATAATGGGCATATAAAGCCCGAAACCGGGAGTGTTTTAAGAAAAAAGAACGTTACAGCTGAAGGGGTATTTTCAACCGCTGAATGGCCAGTATAAAGAGGGTCCGCAGCTCGCGGTCTCGCGGTAGCGTCCTCACTTCCCGAGCACGGGGTCCCGGCTTCGATTCTCGGTGGGGTCAGGGATTTTCACCGGCCTCGAGACGACTGGGTGTTTGTGTTGTCATCATCATTCCTGAAAGGAGCGAGATTAGACTGAGCAGAGGTTGGGAATTTGTACGGGCGCTGATAACAGCGCAGTTTAGCGCCCCACAAACCAAACATCATCATCATCAGTATAAAGAGTACAAAATACGGACTCTGAGTCAACGGAAAAAAGACTAAGGCAATGAATAGCAGCAGAAATTTGTGTAGCGATAAATTTAACATCAAAAGTGATGAGCTCGAAGTAGACAAAGGGAAGTAATTATACTACTCCGGAATCAAACTGACGACGCACGGAGCAAGTGGGACATAAGAAGCAGACTAACACAGGCAAACAAGGAGTACCTGGCCAAAGGAAGTCTGCTAGAATCAAACACTGGCCTTAATTTGAGAAAGAAATTTCTGAGAATGTGGGTCTGGTGCGTGTCATTGTGTGGTGGGTGTTCATGAGCTGTGGGAACACCGGAAAAGAAGACAATCGAACTGATTGATTTGCGGTACCGTAGAAGTATATTGAAACTGTGTTCCGTCATCAGGGAATAACTTTCAGCACCCCAAAAAAAATATGCTATCTGAAAAATTCTTCATCATGAAAAATAAAAAATCCCCGGTGATGAAAAATTTTTGAATTTCGCTGTAACACGAATCTCAAGAACAGTAAAAGAGATAATGGAATGTGATCGAATTAAACGAAGCGCTAATAGTGAAATTAAGTAAATAAAAAATTGCACTAACAGTAATAGATGAGGTAAGCTCTTTGGGCAGCGAAGTACTAACAATGAATGATCTAAAGAACATATGAAAAGCGGCCCGCCAATAGCAAGGAAACTATTTCTGAAGAAGAGAAATATTTTATCTTCTAATATAAATGTAACTATTGAGAACTTTCTGAAAGTATTTGTCTAAATTATAGCCTTATACTAAAGTTAAACATTATACGTGAACGATAAATCACAGATACACAAGAGAATAGAAGCTTTTGAAATCTGGCGCTGCTAAAGAATACTGAAAACTAAAAATCGAAAAACGAATGAAGAGTTACTGAAACGAATCGGGGAGAAAATAAACGCATGGCGCATCTTGACTAACATTGGGGGTTGATTGATGGGGCACGCCCGTAAGCATTAAGGAAGCGTCAATTTAATAATGTAGGACAAATACTACGGGGGGATAAAAGGGGTTGAGTACAGAAAGCAGATTCCAGCAGGTTGCAGCAGCTGCGCGGGCGTGTAGAAGCTTGCCGGCCGCGGTGGTCTAGCGGTTCTGGCGCTGCAGTCCGGAACCGCGGGACTGCTACGGTCGCAGGTTCGAATCCTGCCTCGGGCATGGATGTGTGTGATGTCCTTAGGTTAGTTAGGTTTAAGTAGTTCTAAGTTCTAGGGGACTTATGACCTAAGATGTTGAGTCCCATAGTGCTCAGAGCCATTTGAACCATTTTGAAGAAGCTTGCACAGAATTGACTGGCGTGGAGAGCTACATCACGACAGACTTCAGACTGCAGGCCACAACAACAGCAACGACAACGATGACAACAACAACAACAACATCTGAAACTGCTATGCATCTCTATGGTGGTCAGCATGCAAGAGGCCGGTGCGCTCAAATGAAGTCCTTACCAGTTAGGCGTAAACAGCAGACCTCATATGAATTTGCATACTTTTGCATACCACTGTTAAATTTTGAAGTCCGGGCCAATTGTCCGAGCATCTTCCAAGTGAATTCCACACGACCCCAGAATATCGGAAGCTGCGCGCCCTGTGCGTCTGAGTAGCTACTTTAGCAGACCCGGGAGCCTATCTCGTCGACAGCCGGCTCTGCTGATGACTGCGCCGATAGCGCCATTGTCTCTGTACCGTTCCGTCCGAGGCAAGCACACAGGGTAACGAGAGGAAGTTCAATAATTTTAGGCTACCGAGAACTTGTGCGAGTATCCGTAGCAATTCTAAGACTATACATTCATGCTGCGCTTCAGTTTCTTGAAAAATTTTAGTCAATATTTTGTTGCGAAACGATTTCTCCTAATGGTTGCAAGTAGTTCTGATATACTCCTCCCTTGCAGCTAACCCCCGTGTAGATGATTAATGAATACTATATTTGCAAATTCATTATTTGAATAAAAGTACTCGAACACTTCTGTGTATGCAGAAACTACCACCAGATGCCACTAACACTGAGGTAACAAAAGTCATCGAATACCTCCTAATATCGTAGTACTGGAGTTGGATGTCTCATACACCCAAATATGCGAAAGTGTTGCCGGTGCAGCATTTTGTGCACGAACTGACGTCTGATTATGTTCCGTAAATGTACGATGGGACTCATGTCGTGTGATCGGGGGGGGGGGGGGGGGGGGGGCAAATCAATCGCTCGAACTGTCCAGAATCTCAACAATTGTGGCCTGGCGACATGGTGCATTGTCATTCATAAAAATTACATCTTAAAACATGAAGCCCGTGAATGGCTTCAAGTGGTTTCCAAGTAGCCGAAGATAACCATCTCCAGTGAATGATCGGTTCAGTTGGACCAACGGACCAGTTCATTCCATGCAAACATAATACACACCTTTATGGAACCACCACCATCTTCCACAGCGCCTTGTTGACAACTCGGCTCCACGATTTCGTGAGCTCCGCGCCGCACTCAAGCCCTTCTATCAGCTCTTACCAAATAAAATGGGAACTGTTCTGAGTAGGCCACCGTTTGCCGGTCGTCTAGAGTTCAGTCGATATCGTCACGAGCCCTGGAGAGCCACTACAGGCGATGTCGTGCTGTTCAAATGGTTCAAATGGCTCTGAGCACTATGGGACTTAACTTCTGAGGTCATCAGTCACCTAGAACTACTTAAACCTAACTAACCTAAGTACATCACACATATCCATGCCCGAGGCAGGATTTGAACCAGCGACCATAGCGGTCGCGCGGTTCCAGACTGAAGCGCCTAGAACCGCTCGGCCACTCTGACCGGCCTGTCGTGCTGATAGCAGAGGCATTCGCGTCGGTCGTCTGCTGCCTTAGCCCACAATGAGAAGTTTGGCGTGCTCTCCTAACGGATACGCTCGTCGCACGTGCCACATTGATTTCTGCGGTTATTTCACGCAGAGTTGCTTGTCTGTTAGCACTGACAACCCAACGCAAACGCCACTGCTCTTTGAATGGCTCTGAGCACTATGGGACTCAACTGCTGAGGTCATTAATCCCCTAGAACTTAGAACTAGTTAAACCTAACTAACCTAAGGACATCACAAACATCCATGCCCGAGGCAGGATTCGAACCTGCGACCGTAGCGGTCTTGCGGTTCCAGACTGCAGCGCCTTTAACCGCACGGCCACTTCGACCGGCTAAAAATGGTTCAAATGGCTCTGAGCACTATGGGACTTAACATCTATGGTCATCAGTCCCCTAGAAATTAGAACTAGTTAAACCTAACTAACCTAAGGACATCACACACATCCATGCCCGAGGCAGGATTCGAACCTGCGACCGTAGCAGTCGCGCGGCTCCGGACTGAGCGCCTAGAACCGCTAGACCACCGCGGCCGGCCCACACTGCTCTTTGACTTTAAGTGAAGGCCGTCAGTCATTCAGTCATTCATGGTGAGGGATAAAGTCTGGAAAGTGGTAATCTCGGCACACTCTTGACACTGTGGATCATGGAATATTGAATTCCCTAACTATTTCCGAAATGGAAAGTCCGATGCATGTAGCTCCAACTACCATTCCGTGTTCTGAGACTATTAATTCTAGTCGTGGGGCCGCCCATAATCACGTCGGAAACTTTACCACATGAAGCACCCGACTACTAAGACAGATCCGACAACGCATTACCGTTTTGTACCTTCTGTATGCGCTACTACCACCGACTGCATATGTGCATATTGCTAACCCATGACTTTTAGCACATCAGTGTATGTCAGCCGCCAGTATAAAAAGAGGCGGGGAGTATCGTGTTGTCAGTACAGAAAGAGTAGCAGCAGAATTGGTCACTCCCGAGAGCACAGTGACGATGCAAGTGGACTAGCCATTGAGTATCTCCTGAATAACAAGTCAAGGAAGGAATTAAAAAGAATGGGGTACAATCGTCGAACTGCACATTCCTGTAGCCAGGGACACTTGGGATCATGTGAAAAACGACACGACTGGACTACGGGGAATGGAAATGAGTGATTTGGAATGATGATTCTCTGTATTCTGTGGCTATCCGATGGGAGAGTATGGGTTTAGCGAATGGAAAAAATCTTAAATGCGGAAGGCAATGAATACTTTTCAGCATTGGGTACTGCATACAGTAGAAGAACAATGCGGAGATATGACTGTTTGTATGAGCATGACTGTGCACTCTGTCAAAAAGCGGCATCTGTGGGGCAATAGTTTGTGGGCAGTCACATCCGTGAAGAGGAGAGGCCTGAACTAGAGGAGGTAGACGGGTCTGGAGCGATGTCGATTACGCAACAGTTCCATTGGCATCAGGTCGGGATTGCAGCCAGAGCAATCCATTTCAGGAATGTTAATGCTAACAACACATATCCTGCTTTATGACAGGGTGATTACCATGTCGATACAATCTCCGAACTCTTCTTCTCCTGTACACATTACACAACGCTGTAAAATGTCCTCATATCCTTTCACATTTCCTGTGTACTTCAGAGCAATGACGGGACTACATCTAACCACTAGAAACACCCACCTACCATAACGCTACCTTCTCCGTACGTCACTGTTGGCACTACACAATATGTCAGACAACGTTGCCCAGACATTCGCCTAATCCAAACCCTGCCATCGGAATGCCACAGGTACTTATCACTCCAGACCACTAGTCAACAACTATCCAGTAAAACAGCTCTGTACAATACCTTCAGCGTCCCTCAACAGTGACTGATAAGGTAAGGAACGAGGCGAGAAGAGAAATATTTGGAAATTACTACTAATGAATGGTTATGGATGTGAATTAAGTGTACACCAGAATTGAAATCAGGGTTAACATGCTGCTGAGATGTTTTCCTGAGATACAACTTTGCATGTACCGAATTTGTAAAGTATTTTAAATGCCACAAGATATCCTAGGTTGCTGATGTATGGTGGAAATTTTTCTTTTTTCATTTTTCTTACCAAATAAGTTTTGCTCCCTTGTGGACATACCACTAAAATTTGTTGGGAATTTCGCTATGGTAGAGTACCACGCATTCTGCTTTCCGATCTCATTGCTGTAACCGTCATGTTTCTTATGGCATATGGCAGGCCAAACTCAACCGCAAAATTTCTGTATTGACGTTTGGTTGTTCCCGCATCCAACACCACTGCCTACGACAGAGCACACCTGCCACTCCCTCTTTACAGATGCTACTGTGATAGGGACAAAGTGGCCCACGACTCTTGCGTTGGCAGGTCTGTCCTTGCGCATTTGAAACAGTGGTGGGGCTGTGGCGCAGTCTGAACACTCCCTTCTACAGTTGCGAGGCGAGCCACATTGTGTTGTCGCCACCAGCGGCGAAGCGAACCACCGAGGTAGCCAGCAGCGCCACCGTTCAGTGAATGCGGTTGTGTGTGAAACCGCTCATATACCTGCGGCATTCACCATCGGAGGCGCTGCTAAGGAGGACTGCTATGTGACTAAATCCGAAGGTGCCCTTACTGTCCCTTTGATATCTCTAGTCCACCTTCACAACACATACTAAATTACTAATCAAATTACAGTAAAAATGAATTTGTATAGATATATCCTTACTAACCTCAAAGGCTTTTTAACCTCTAATTCGCCTAATGTACATTTGGTGATATTTTCCAACTGCTGGAGAGTGTCAATTAAAAGATATAAACCCACTGCTGATCTCCGCCAGTAAAATTGTGAGCATGACCGAAGACATGATTTAAGCTTGTGTGAGCTCGTGAGAAATGTTGTAATCGACTAAGCACTCCAGCCGGCCGCGGTGGCAAGGCGGTTCTAGGCGCTTCAGTCCGGAACCGCGCTACTGCTACTGTCGCAGGTTCTAATCCTGCCTCGGGCATGGATGTGTGTGATGTCCTTAGGTTTAAGTAGTTCTAAGTTCGAGGGGACTGATGACCTCAGATGTTAAGTCCCACAGTGCTCAGAGCCATTTGAACCATTTGACTAAGCACTCCAGGCAAGGGTCTCGGATTGTCTACTTCTCCAGTCCACGCTTTTAATCATCCAGGAATTGCCAGACGAGTGCCCACCGTGCAGAGGTAGAGATACAGGTTATGATCAAAGTACGTCTACTCACAGAAGTCCAGGGTGACAGCGAAAGTTGGTATATACTCTAATGTGTGAATGTCGAGTTGATTAACACCGGAAAAAGATTAATGTTAATTTTTCCCACCACGTGAAAATCTAGCGCTTTACAGCCTTTCTCATTTGTTTGACCTTTTCTGACCATGTCCCGGTCACTATCCATTCCACATGGAAACACATCAATGCGTCTTTCGTGCATTCACAACGGTGGATCTAAACCTGATGGCCAAAATTGGAACGACACTAATGGCCTTTAAAATTGCTACAGCAAGAATAAATGCATTTGATAAACGGGTATTCATTGGACAAAATATATTATACTAGAACTGACATGTGATTACATTTTCACGCAATTTGGGTGCATAGATCCTGAGAAATCAGTACCCAGAACAACCACACCTGGCCTTAATAACGGCCTTGATACTACTAGGCATTGAGTCAAACAGAGCTTGGATGGCGTATACAGGTACAGCTGCCCATGCAGCTTCAACACGATACCACAGTTCATAAAGAGTAGTGACTGGCCTATTGTGACGAGCCAGTTGCTCGGCCACCATTGACCAGACGTTTTCAATAGGAGAGAGATCGTGCATTATCCTGCTGAAATGTACGGTTCCGCAAGGATCGAATGAAGGGTAGAGCCACGAGTCGTAACACATCTGAAATGTAACGTCCACTGTTCAAAGTGCCGTGAATACGAACAAGAGGTGACCGACACGTGTAACCAATGGCACACCATACCATCACGGCGGGTGATACGCCAGTATGGCGATGACGAATACATGCTTCCATGTGCGTTCACCACGATGTCACCAAACATGGATGCGACCAACATGATGCTGTAAACAGAACCTGTATTCATCCGAAAAAATGAGGTTTTGCCATTCGTGCACCCAGGTTCGTCGTTGAGTACACCATCGCAGGCGCTCCTGACTGTGATGCAGCGTCAAGGGTAACCGCAGCCATGGTCTTCGAGCTGATAGTCCATGCTGCTGCAAACGTCGTCGAACTGTTCGTCCAGATGGTTGTTCTCTTGCTCAGGGATCGGGACGTGGCTGAACGTTCTGTTAAATCCATGCTGATAAGATGTCTGTCATCTCGACTGCTAGTGATACGAGGCCGTTGGGATCCAGCACGGCGTTCCGCATTACCCTCCTGAACCCACCGATTCCATATATTGGATCTCGACCAACGCGAGCAGCAATGTCGCGATACGATAAACCGCAATCGCGATAGGCTACAATCCGGCCTTTGTCAATGTCGGAAACGTGATGGTACGCATTTCTCCTCCTTACACGAAGCATCACACCAGGCAACGCCGGTCAACTGCTGTTTGTGTATGAGAAATCGATTGGAAACTTTCCTCATGTCAGAACGTAGTAGGTGTGAATGCTCTGAAAAGCTAATCATTTGCATATCGCGGCAACTTCTTTCTGTCGGTTAAATTTTGCGTCTGCAGCACGTCATCTTCGTGGTGTAGCAATTTTAATGGCCAGTAGTGCAACTTTTTCCAGCGTAAATCGGCTCCACATTAACACGTTAGAACATTTACCACGTTCCGCTGTCACACGTAATTACAGCCTACGCTGGACTTACGTGACCAGCTGCAGTGCAATTATAGCCACCCGGTACCATTCCAAAGAAAAGTGTGCTACAGGTTCAGTCGAAAGCTGACTTCTGGTTGCAGTCCCTGTAACAGTAGGTGGGTGGCGCGCAGATGAGTACAGAGGAGCCTTTTCGCTCTCTTGCTTCAGCCGCCTCCACGGTTCGGCGAGTGCCGTCGCAATGAGGTGTGAGGCAACCCCACACCTCCCCCCGCCACCCTCTCGCGGCTGCCGACCCGCCCGTACGTCAGCTGGCGTATCGGTCCGTTGGCCGCTCAATTCGGTATTTATCGAGGGTGTGGCTCGATCGATAGTCAATTTGACGCGCCTCCACAACACAGCCCACAGACGCACTAGCGCTAGCGCCGACCTTGCTGCCGAGCGACTACTATTCTTATGCATCGTCTCGTTGGCGGACGCCTCTGCTGTATAAACACAGCAGCGGCGTGCACCGCGCGCCGCGGTAGCATGTTTACGAGATGAGACACGGTGCGTTTGAGGCGTGGCGCGACTCTCGCTGTAGGGACAGAAACCTCAGACTACAGTGCCGGAAAAACATAAAAATACACTCCTGGAAATTGAAATAAGAACACCGTGAATTCATTGTCCCAGGAAGGGGAAACTTTATTGACACATTCCTGGGGTCAGATACATCACATGATCACACTGACAGAACCACAGGCACATAGACACAGGCTACAGAGCATGCACAATGTCGGCACTAGTACAGTGTATATCCACCTTTCGCAGCAATGCAGGCTGCTATTCTCCCATGGAGACGATCGTAGAGATGCTGGATGTAGTCCTGTGGAACGGCTTGCCATGCCATTTCCACCTGGCGCCTCAGTTGGACCAGCGTTCGTGCTGGACGTGCAGACCGCGTGAGACGACGCTTCATCCAGTCCCAAACATGCTCAATGGGGGACAGATCCGGAGATCTTGCTGGCCAGGGTAGTTGACTTACACCTTTTAGAGCACGTTGGGTGGCACGGGATACATGCGGACGTGCATTGTCCTGTTGGAACAGCAAGTTCCCTTGCCGGTCTAGGAATGGTAGAACGATGGGTTCGATGACGGTTTGGATGTACCGTGCACTATTCAGTGTCCCCTCGACGATCACCAGTGGTGTACGGCCAGTGTAGGAGATCGCTCCCCACACCATGATGCCGGGTGTTGGCCCTGTGTGCCTCGGTCGTATGCAGTCCTGATTGTGGCGCTCACCTGCACGGCGCCAAAAACGCATACGACCATCATTGGCACCAAGGCAGAAGCGACTCTCATCGCTGAAGACGACACGTCTCCATTCGTCCCTCCATTCACGCCTGTCGCGACACCACTGGAGGCGGGCTGCACGATGTTGGGGCGTGAGTGGAAGACGGCCTAACGGTGTGCGGGACCGTAGCCCAGCTTCATGGAGACGGTTGCGAATGGTCCTCGCCGATACCCCAGGAGCAACAGTGTCCCTAATTTGCTGGGAAGTGGCGGTGCGGTCCCCTACGGCACTGCGTAGGATCCTACGGTCTTGGCGTGCATCCGTGCGTCGCTGCGGTCCGGTCCCAGGTCGACGGGCACGTGCACCTTCCGCCGACCACTGGCGACAACATCGATGTACTGTGGAGACCTCACGCCCCACGTGTTGAGCAATTCGGCGGTACGTCCACCCGGCCTCCCGCATGCCCACTATACGCCCTCGCTCAAAGTCCGTCAACTGCACATACGGTTCACGTCTACGCTGTCGCGGCATGCTACCAGTGTTAAAGACTGCGATGGAGCTCCGTATGCCACGGCAAACTGGCTGATACTGACGGCGGCGGTGCACAAATGCTGCGCAGCTAGCGCCATTCGACGGCCAACACCGCGGTTCCTGGTGTGTCCGCTGTGCCGTTCGTGTGATCATTGCTTGTACAGCCCTCTCGCAGTGTCCGGAGCAAGTATGGTGGGTCTGACACACCGGTGTCAATGTGTTCTTTTTTCCATTTCCAGGAGTGTACATTAGTACACATTTTTAGAGGATTCCAATTCATTCAAGTTTTATTGATGCAACAGTGCATACGGAGTACATGAAAGGGTTACATTTACAGATCGATAGCACAAGTGCTTCTGAGGTACCAGATATCGTCCCATGCTGAAACAACCGTATTAGTACGTGTTGTAGCCTCGACGGGTGACAATTCCAGCCCCGACTCGGTCGTACATTTGGCGAATATTGTCCTGGCATACAATACGCCACGTCTGCTCGCTCTTTTCACGTAGGTCTGTGACAATTATTGGTTGACGAGTGGCATGAATCACTTTTCGCCCCGTTATGTCTCACATGTGCTGAGCGCGGGCATTATCCTGTGTGAGCAACCCGTCTTTTTCCTATTGCAAGAACAGCAAAAGAACGGGTCTAATAACGTTTTGCAGGTACCGAGAGCTGGATAGTGTCCCTCCAGAAACACCAAAGATGAAAGAGAGTTGTAGCTTATCGCTCCCCTGACCATAATTTGTGGCATGGAGCCAGTGTGTCGTGGATGAATGCACTCTACGACTCGGCGCTCACCACGTCTATGTCGCACGTGCAAAGTACTTTCACTTGCATGCAGACAGAATCACTGAAGACCACGGTGCTCCAACTTCCAGGTGGTCTTCTGACGGCACCAGTCAAGCCATGCACTTTTCGATTCTGTGGAGTGAGTAGAAGACAGGCTAGAGGTGTGCTTGCCCTTAGGGTCGCTGCTGATAACAGGTTCGCAACAGTTCGTGTTTGCACCTCGGCTCACAAGCTCTGTTATCTGTGGCGTGTTAGCTGTACCATCTGTCGCTGCTGCCGTTACAATACGATGATTCTGGCGGGCGTTGGTGCTGTGTGGACGTCCAAGAACCTTGTCTACCGATGTGAGAATGTTGACGTGATCACTGAAATCAGCATCGGCGCACAACTGACGCTGCACGTCGAACTTGTATCGCAATACTGCTAAAGAACCATCCCGCCATTCGGAAGTTCAAAAATGGTTCAAATGGTTCTGAGCACTATGGGACTTAACATCTGAGGTCATTACTCCCCTAGAACTTAGAACTACTCAAACCTAACCAACCTACGGACATCACACACATCCATGCCCGAAGCAGGATTCGAACCTGCGACCGTAGCGGTCGTGCGGTTCCAGACTGAAGCGCCTAGAACCGCTTGGCCACACCGGCCGGCTCAGAAGGTCACAATGAGACCTTTTTAAAACTCTCTCAGTTGGCTGCAGGAGGCACGAGTACATCATCGTTGCACAGTTGCCTGCTTGCATCACACTTCTGCACCTCACTGAGCCTTCAATGATCATTTCCTATTAAAAAGTAGACACAGATGGCATTCTAGTAGCTATGGCAATATGATTTCTGGTGGCGGACGACTGTGAAATAATTATCAGAACGCTTACTATCCTCCAGGTGGCATATCCCGTCATCGGATCAAAATCGACATCGTTTTTCCGGGTATACTAATTTTTTTGTCAAGGAACACGTGGCTATTCTCACTGCACAAACAAAGGTCGCTCCCTGCAAGATCTGTTGTGTATATCTGCCTTTGTTTGTAAATATGTGGGTGAAAACAGCTACACATTCTCTTTCAGTGACTTCTTAAGCAACCATGTATCGGAAAGCCACATTGCGTGAACACTGAGCATCCGTAGGTGATACACAACTGGAGCAGATAAAGTCGTTGTGTAACATTGTTACATCAAACGTAAACTTAAGATACATAGTACGTTGTGCAGTCACGATCTTCGACACTGACCGTGAGGCAGTAAGAAGCGGGTACCATTAACGCCTGCGGGCCAGTTTCAGTATCAACATGGAGCTCTACACTTTGGGAGAACTGCGAGACATGCACTTCGTTTACGGTACAGATGAAAGCAGAAGGCGGAAGGAGGATGTTTCAGCATGATGTGGGGCCCATTTCTGGATCAGTCAGTGCAGTAATAACCGATTTCGCATCGGTGGACCGGCCGAGCAGGACCTTTACGTTGGCCTGCAAGATCCCAGGAGACCACACCAGCAGACGTCTTTCGCTGGGGTACTTAAAAACCGAGATGTATTCTACGCCTGTTGACTCGTATCCGGAACTGGTTGCAAGAATTTTTGCAGTAAACAACACAAATTCTGAAAACACTACCCCTTTCCAAGTGAACACGGGACTCTCAGTTACATACACACCTGCTCTACGCTGTTAATGATGCTCAGTTTGAACACTTATTGTTGTGTAATAGCGATCACAAAAATAAATCAGTGATAAACATTTAACACCGTTTTATGCTCAATCACTAAAAATAACCTCCTGCATACTCAGCACTCCAACAATAGGCGTTTCCATCACATGGTAGCTTCTCAAAATATATTTGGTTTTGCCACCATCATTATTATTGTTGGCTCATCTCAGGAGCTACTATAAATATTCCGTACAAATTGGCTGATCTATGATGAATTAGAGAGACATCAGTCCCTTATAAAATGCTAGAACAATTTTTATGTCCGCGTATTATGACGATTCTGCAGACCTAAAAATCTACATGGCTTACGTAAATCACGATCGTGTTCAACCCATGTGACTCTGTTCGTCCACCGGACACCCGGACACAAAAGGCAAAAGATATCGGCGTCCAGATCGATGCCGTGCTCCTAGAAGTCAGGAAGACTTAGTGAATAGTTTGCTCCAGTCACCTAGCAGGTAAAATTCGTGGTCTGATTCCACATCCTTTATTGGATTGAAGAGTTCCCAGCAAATAGAAAGCCTCATTCTTAAGGTAGAGAAATCTTCAAAAATAAATGTAGCCTAGAGTGTGCTAGAATGTAGTGTTGCATGACCATTACTATTCCCTATATGTGTCTCTTCGAAGAACCGTAAAGCGCTTTTCCTCCGGTATTTCGGCAGAGATTTGCAATTTCTTTTCCCCAGCACTCTGTTGCCAACCCAAACAAATACCGTCTCGTTGAACACAATAGGCGTTGACATCTAGGACGTATGGATAAAGCGGACATAGCGGAACATGTTTACCAAAAGGGTGATCATGAAATAAAATTAACTGAGACGAGTGTCATATCGAAAACATTACATAATCATGCGCGTATGTATAGAGAGGCTATCGATATTTTTAAACACCATAATAATTTTAATAGAAAAGAGGAAAGTGTTAAAGAAGATTAAGTATGGAATCCAACATTGAAATGTAAGAATTACGATCGATTACTTTCAGTCGATTATGATGGCAATACCAGCATTATCTCGTAGCCGACGTCATACGATACACTGTGGTGCCCTCTACACTGTCTATATAATCAGCTCTCCTTCGAGTTCTGGTTGCAGTTTGCCTTTTTACCTCTGAAGATGTCTTCCACAGTCGGGGTGGAAACGTTAGGAGAAAGTTTTATACATCGACCACGACCTAACAGCCCGCAAGTTTTAAGTGATGTCAGAACTGTCAGTTTGCTTCCCGTCATAAACAAAACTACTTTTAAAATGTAATTCACGTGTACGTTCGATTGTGCAGTTCCAAACTGGTCTGATACTTGTTTTATCGATATTTGTTGACAGACAGGAACAGTAAACGACGAAGAATATACAGGATACCAATAGCGATTGAGCAGCGCAGCGGCATAACAGTAGTAGTCAGCGCGGACCAAGGAGATGCTGTTGTTGCTCGAGTATTGCTTATTCTCCTTGTTGTACAGTCCCTGTTAATGAATATCGGTAAAGAAGTACTGCACTAGACAAATTTGGGACCGCTCTATCGAAGGAGCAGGTACTATATCGCTTTAAAAATCAGTTGCTTCTACAGGGGAAAAAAACCCACACTTTCCGTCGACACTGGGCATCGTATGAAATACTTGATGAACAACATATGGGCTGACTCCATCTACATACTGGAAAATGCAAAAATCTGCCGAAATAACGGAGAAAATGCAGCCAAGTTTATAACTACAGCCGGCCGCGGTGGCCGAGCGGTTCTGGGCGCTTCAGTGCGGAACCGCGCGACCGCTACGGTCGCAGGTTCGAATCTTGCCTCGGGCATGGATGTTTTGGTTGGCAGGAGAGCCAACACCGTGTTACTAGAGGAGGCCGAAAGGCACGCGTTTTAGCTCACGCAGGCTGGCGTGAGGTCTGGAACAGGACAAGGAAATTAGAATTTAGAAAAACGGACGTAGCTGGTGGAATACTTAACTTTAATCCATTAATGGTGAACGTCGGTCTGGACGATACATGATTCACAATATCAATAGTAACTGATAATGGCGCCTTGCTAGGTCTTAGGAAATGACGTAGCTGAAGGCTATGCTAAACTATCGTCTCGGCAACTGAGAGCGTATTTTGTCAGTGAACCATCGCTAGCAAAGTCGGTTGTATAACTGGGGCGAGTGCTAGGAAGTCTCTCTAGACATGCCGTGTGGTGGCGCTCGGTCTGCAATCACTGATAGTGGCGACACGCGGGTCCGACGTATACTAACGGACAGCGGCCGATTTAAAGGCTACCACCTAGCAAGTGTGGTGTCTGGCGGTGACACCACAATGGATGTGTGTGGTGTCCTTAGGTTAGTTAGGTTTACGTAGTTCTAAGCTCTAGGGGACTGGTGACCTCAGTCCCATAGTGCTCAGAGCCCCCTTTCTTTCTTTTTTTTGTGTATAACTACATGAGGCCTTTGGCGGCTGTTTTATAAGAGAATTACAAACACTAAAATTTTATCGAATTTCAGGAAGATTGCAGAGGATGACGCTTTATGCAGGGACATAAACATGAACATAAACAAATGAAACATTTGCGTATAAATGCGTAGAAAGACCCACTGTTGTATCATTGCACGATTACAGAACACTAACTGGAGGTAGTCAGATCAATTAAACGTCTGGTAGTATGAATAAAGGGCGATTTTAAGTTGAATGATCGCAAAAAGGTAGTAGTATTAGTAGAAGCTGATGCCGAACACATTAACTGGCGAAAACCTCAGGAACTGTAGTCTACGTACAAAGGAGGTAGCTCACAAAATCCTTATCGACAACAAAGTATTGCTCGTCAGTCTGGGACCCGTACCTGAAAGGAAATAACGATCGAAACAAGTGCAGTGCATTGCGTCACAGACTAGCGAAAGCGGCAGGGAGATGCTCAGCCACGGAAAGTGGCAGACCCAACAGGTGTCCACCAAGCGATGTTTTACTACTAAAATTCCTTGCACGTACTTTCCTAAAAGAGTCAACTAATAAGATGACACAGCGGTAGACTTTTTAGGATTGTTATTGTATATCTTTTTCCTGTTTATGTTTCTCACCTTCCGTCTCCAACGGTGGCCTTCTGACTCATTGGGTCGCAGCGCTCACCTGTCTTGCCGGAAGTCATCCGCAACTGTGATACGGGATTTAGGTTAGGGTACCGCGTTGCATGGAGCTGTAATTGCCCTTACACAGTTCGACGCCGACGACTGTGTCTGCCGGATCATACGTGAAGCGTCACGATCTGCTCCAGCAATTTCATTAACACGCTGCCTGATTGGCCGTTCGAACAGAATATCGATATGAATCGCGAATTAGTCGGGCAATTTCGGAGCTCGGAGCGTATAATAGGCTTGTTACAACGCACCAGGCCTAAACGTGTTTTCAGCAGATTGGGCAGTGTGCGCCTGCGACAGGTCGTAGAGCTGACACACATGTTGTCCGGGTACACTGCGAATGACACTCTGGCGCAGTAGCTTCTCATGTTTTTTTACAAACAACACAGTAACAGAAAATTTGGTTGTTGCACCGTTTTAAAGTCATTCGCGGTTTAAAGTCCCATACGATAAAGAACTTTTGATGTGATTTTACATCTTCGCAACCATTCTGCCAGCCATTGTATATTACGTGGTGGACATCATTTTTAACACTGTCCTCTTACTTTTTACTCGTACCTTTTTTTGGCAATCAGAGTTGCATGTGTGCTACTTACGATGTGTATTTTCTACTTGACAAAAAGTTTGACATCGGGTTTAGTAAACAACGTAGTGTTAACGTGACAGTTGTCCTGTCAATAGGATGTACATATTTCTGAAAATTGGCACCAGATTTGGTACTTTTTCTTCTATTCAAGGAAGTTTCAGGTTCCCATACCAGTCTCCTTCTAGGTCTTCCTATACTCCTAGATTCACAAAACTGTGTTTGAAAACCTGTTTAAACGTTCCTTCAACCTCCTTCTTCCAGCTATCATTTATAATTGATAATAAACTCTCTTCTCTGACTGTACTGTTTCTTACCTTATCCAGTGACGTATATTATCCGATTAATCGACGGAATTACCTGCCTTTCGTCTTCTCTAGTCATTACCCACGCTTCGCTTCCATAAACAGGTACTGGTACAACTACAACTTCACAACGTCTGGGGTGTTTCTATTCATATTTATCCTTTCAGACTATGTTTGGCTGTTTCGCACATAATTGTGAAACTTCATTGTAGATGACTGTTTTTATTTTTATGCTCAGTGCTACCGGTTTAGATCAGTAGAACATTACCTAACTTAAACGAAGGGTAATAAGCTTGTTAATTCAGCTAAAGGTCATCTCCAATGCAGTTTCAAATTTATTTGACATATGTAAAGCCCCAACTCATCACAAATCCGGTTTCACGCATAGGTTAGATTCTGTTCAGTTTCGTCTGTTTATTGTCGTTTATAACTGACAACGCAGCCAAATATCTAAAATGAGAATCTTACTCGACTGCCTTAGCTACAGTTACTATTTATTTAAATGTATATTTTCCTACGAAACCTGATACGTTTATTCTTTGAGATCAGTAAATTGCAGGTCTCATTCGGTTTAGTAAAGCGAATTCCAGTCTGTTTTCAGTGACATGTACAACTAAAAGATCATCGGTTAAAATAGGCATCTGCGAGATCGTGCAGTTGGGCTCCGATTTCATTTCCACCTTTCTAAGAGGTAGATGTGTGTAAAAACGCATAGGATGATTTTGGAAAGTCAGTCGCTATTTTTGGTTTTATTTTAATGTTATATTCATGTTTTAGAAAATCTACAGTAGAAGTTGTTTTTACTCAACCGAAAGCCATTACGAAATGAGTAAATACCACTTGAGTTCCTAGACTGAGCTCAGTACCCATACCACAACATCTTATTGTTAGAGCAGAAACGAAGCATTTTCCATCAAGAAATGTAACCTTATTAGATGTCCATGCAATGATCTTCTTGTGTAGTGGTCTTCAGTCCGAAGAATGGTATGATGCCACTTTCCACGCTGGTATCTCCTGTACTAGTCATTTCATTTATATATAACTACTGCTACCTACATCGATTGGAATCCGTTTATTGTAGTGAAGCTTTGACTACCTATAAAATTTGTACGTCTCCCACTTATCTCCATTACCAATGCGACAACACCCTGGTGACTCAGAATGTTCTACCAACTTACTTTCCCTTTTAGTCAGATTATGCAATAAATTTATTTGTCGCACAATTCGCTTCAGTACACTCTCAACGGCTATTCGAACTAATATTCAACACACTTATGTAGTACCTCATTCCTAAATCTTCTATTCACTTCTTGTCTAAGCCGTATATTGTTCACGGTTCACTTCCATACAACTCCAAAAGCCACATAAATACTTTCAGAAATGCTTTTCTTGCATTTTCCAATTTTATATCTTCTCCATTTCGCCTACCATTTTTTATTTTGCTGCCCAAATAGCACAATTCATCTACTACTTTCAGTGTCTCATTTCATGATATGATTCCCTCATCTTATTTTCTTTTTGTTGATGTTTTAACCACTCAATTTAACTACTATTCTAAGCCCTTTGCAATCTCCGACACAACAACAATATCATCAGCAAACTGCAATTTTTACTTTTTCCCCATGGACTTTCATCCGCTTACCAAACTGATTACCTTCACAACTTGTTCACTGTACAGATTGAGTTATATAGAAGATAGGTTGCTAGCCCGTCTCACTCACTTCTCAACTACTGGTTCCCTGTTATTCCTATAGGCTCTTACAGCTGCAGTTCGATTGCTGTTTAAGCGATAAATACTTTTTGTCCCCGTATTTTAGCCCTGCTACTTTCAGAATTTCAAAACGTGTAGTCCAGTGGAAACTAATCAGCTTATGAATGAAGCTAACCAGGTGGAAACTAGTTACCAAAAACTTGTAGTTAAATCCCATTACAGTCGCATCCATGTATTCTGATCTAGAATAGTCTCGATATCCTACTTTTGAACGCCAACATTGACCGTGTCGATCAGTTTTGAGATTATGGTGCCAATTTCTCTAAACTGAGACGTTCTGTAAATAAAATTGAATACAAATAATCGCTATCAACAGTACACAGAATAGCTCCCTCATCAAATAATCAAAACACACTGGCTAAACGTCGATTATGGATATTGTGTCTTGTTAGGGATGCATCTACTGAGCTATATAAGGATTTTACGAATGAATACCTTTCATAATTTCATCTCAGATATTCCTTTTAGGCCAAGCAATAAATAGTTTCTTACCTGCAACGTACACCTCAGCTCTGCTCTGTATTGTTTCCCTGTAAGAATATGAAGTTCTCAACTGCATCTACCTTAGTAGTTTTTTTTTAAGCTTGATTGCCAAATGAGAATTTTCTTTGTTGTTGTGGTCTTCAGTTCGAAGAGCGGTTTGATACAGCTGTCCATGTCTCTCTCTCCTGTACGAGCCTTTTCCTCTCCGAATAACTACCGCAACTTACATCTTTTTGAATCTGCTTACTATGTTCATCTCTTGGCATCCCTCTACAATAATAAATTGGTGATCATTTTGATCTCTCAGAATGTGTCCTCCTATTCAGGTAGAACCACTACTTTCTGTTCTCCACATTTCTATTCCGTGCCTCGTCATTAACTCCACCCTCTACCCATCAATTGCACCATTCTTCTGAAGCACAACATTCCAAGAGATTCGATTCTCTTTTTATGAAAACCGTTTTTCGCCTATGATTCCCTCCCATACATGGTTTACACTCCACACAAATACTTCCACAAAAGACTTCGTAACACTTAAATCCGCATTCCATGTTACAAATGTCTTTTCCTCAAAAAAGCTTTTCTTGCCGTTACCAGTCTACATTTTATATTCTTCTTTACATCGTCAGTTATTTTACTGGCTAAATAGTAAAGCACATCTACTACTTTACGGGTCTCGTTTCCTAATCTAATTCCATCGACATCAGCTGTTTTTATACGACTACACTCCGTCATCATTGTTTTGCATTTGTTGATATTCATCTTAACAACTAGGGAAAACCTTGGTAATTTCGTGAGGATTTCTGTATTAAGTTAATTTAAAGTACATAAGAAATATTTTGAAAGCCTGCTGATTTACATATGTAAGCCTGTCCTCAAATGCATTACTCAATATGCACAATGTTATGATCAGTTGATTCTACATTCTCCCCCTTCTGATTTCATCAACTAAGAATTTTGTAGGTTATTTCGTGATACCCCTTGGTAAGTTCGTGACATTACTTGGGTAATATCGTGATAATGCATTAATTAAATAATGAAAGCATTGTATTTCTATGAAAAATTTTATTTTGACATTTTACGACATTGAGGCTTATTTATGATAATAATGATAAAGTATTGACGAAGTAATGAGCAAAAACACTGAATTGAATTTACTAATTAAATGAAAGCCTCATTTTAGTCTTCATCAGAAAGGTTTTGACACTTTTTGCTGATAAAAACGTCCTCACTCTCTTCAAAAGTGTGTTGACACTTGGAATGGACCACATTAAACAAAAACTACACTGAATCCATAGTGCCCCTGATTTATTCCTCACGTCTTCTAAATAACTGTGGCCACAGGATCCACATTTATTGTCATCCATCGTCTTCTTCTTTGTCACTCCAGAGGTTCTAGGTTGTGGATTTACTGTATCTTCCTTTCGTGGCCTACCTATAAATCAATAAATTTCATTAAAATAAATAAACAATAACTCAAAGGAACAACTGTCAACTCTGTTAATGAAGCATGTGAGACAATTTTTAGAAAATGCACAGGTCTATCTCTGGTTCTTTTGGGAGCTGCTTCTTGGAGTCAGACATTTTGCCTTGCAATCTGTCTTTCTCCTCCGCTTGCATTTGTTCCCATCAACTGTTAAGACAGGCAGAGCAAGAAGTTCATTCACCTCTGAAAGACTTTCTTAATCATCTAATGCGGCTTCCAGATTGTCTTCTGCAGGTTTGATGTTGTTATTGCCTCGTGAGTCACAGCGGCAGGATTAAATGGATATATCCCAGTCTTCTTCCCCCATGAACCATGGACCTTGCCGTTGGTGGGGAGGCTTTCGTGCCTCGGCGATACAGATGGCCGTACCGTAGGTGCAACCACAACGGAGGGGTATCTGTTGAGAGGCCAGACAAACATGTGGTTCCTGAAGAGGGGCAGCAGCCTTTTCAGTAGTTGCAGGGGCAACATTCTGGATGATTGACTGATCTGGCCTTGTAACATTAACCAAAACGGCCTTGCTGTGCTGGTACTGCGAACGGCTGAAAGCAAGGGGAAACTACAGCCGTAATTTTTCCCGAGGACATGCAGCTTTACTGTATGATTAAATGATGATGGCGTCCTCTTGGGTAAAATATTCCGGAGGTAAAATAGTCCCCCATTCGGATCTCCGGGCGGGGACTACTCAAGAGGACGTCGTTATCAGGAGAAAGAAAACTGGCATTCTACGGATCGGAGCGTGGAATGTCAGATCCCTTAATCGGGCAGGTAGGTTAGAAAATTTAAAAAGGGAAATGGATAGGTTAAAGTTAGATATAGTGGGAATTAGTGAAGTTCGGTGGTGATTACAGGGTTATAAATACAAAATCAAATAGGGGTAATGCAGGAGTAGGTTTAATAATGAATAAAAGAATAGGAGTGCGGGTTAGCTACTACAAACAGCATAGTGAACGCATTATTGTGGCCAAGATAGACACAAAGCCCATGCCTACTACAGTAGTACAAGTTTATATGCCAACTAGCTCTGCAGATGATGATGAAATTGATGAAATGTATGACGAGATAAAAGAAATTATTCAGGTAGTGAAGGGAGACGAAAAGTTAATAGTCATGGGTGACTGGAATTCGTCAGTAGGAAAAGGGAGAGAAGGAAACATAGTAGGTGAATATGGATTGGGGGGAAGAAATGAAAGAGGAAGCCGCCTTGTAGAATTTTGCACAGAGTATAACTTAATCATAGCTAACACTTGGTTCAAGAATCATAAAAGAAGGTTGTATACCTGGAAGAATCCTGGAGATACTAATACACTCCTGGAAATGGAAAAAAGAACACATTGACACCGGTGTGTCAGACCCACCATACTTGCTCCGGACACTGCGAGAGGGCTGTACAAGCAATGATCACACGCACGGCACAGCGGACACACCAGGAACCGCGGTGTTGGCCGTCGAATGGCGCTAGCTGCGCAGCATTTGTGCACCGCCGCCGTCAGTCAGCCAGTTTGCCGTGGCATACGGAGCTCCATCGCAGTCTTTAACACTGGTAGCATGCCGCGACAGCGTGGACGTGAACCGTATGTGCAGTTGACGGACTTTGAGCGAGGGCGTATAGTGGGCATGCGGGAGGCCGGGTGGACGTACCGCCGAATTGCTCAACACGTGGGGCGTGAGGTCTCCACAGTACATCGATGTTGTCGCCAGTGGTCGGCGGAAGGTGCACGTGCCCGTCGACCTGGGACCGGACCGCAGCGACGCACGGATGCACGCCAAGACCGTAGGATCCTACGCAGTGCCGTAGGAGACCGCACCGCCACTTCCCAGCAAATTAGGGACACTGTTGCTCCTGGGGTATCGGCGAGGACCATTCGCAACCGTCTCCATGAAGCTGGGCTACGGTCCCGCACACCGTTAGGCCGTCTTCCGCTCACGCCCCAACATCGTGCAGCCCGCCTCCAGTGGTGTCGCGACAGGCGTGAATGGAGGGACGAATGGAGACGTGTCGTCTTCAGCGAAGAGAGTCGCTTCTGCCTTGGTGCCAATGATGGTCGTATGCGTGTTTGGCGCCGTGCAGGTGAGCGCCACAATCAGGACTGCATACGACCGAGGCACACAGGGCCAACACCCGGCATCATGGTGTGGGGAGCGATCTCCTACACTGGCCGTACACCACTGGTGATCGTCGAGGGGACACTGAATAGTGCACGGTACATCCAAACCGTCATCGAACCCATCGTTCTACCATTCCTAGACCGGCAAGGGAACTTGCTGTTCCAACAGGACAATGCACGTCCGCATGTATCCCGTGCCACCCAACGTGCTCTAGAAGGTGTAAGTCAACTACCCTGGCCAGCAAGATCTCCGGATCTGTCCCCCACTGAGCATGTTTGGGACTGGATGAAGCGTCGTCTCATGCGGTCTGCACGTCCAGCACGAACGCTGGTCCAACTGAGGCGCCAGGTGGAAATGGCATGGCAAGCCGTTCCACAGGACTACATCCAGCATCTCTACGATCGTCTCCATGGGAGAATAGCAGCCTGCATTGCTGCGAAAGGTGGATATACACTGTACTAGTGCCGACATTGTGCATGCTCTGTTGCCTGTGTCTATGTGCCTGTGGTTCTGTCAGTATGATCGTGTGATGTATCTGACCCCAGGAATGTGTCAATAAAGTTTCCCCTTCCTGGGACAATGAATTCACGGTGTTCTTATTTCAATTTCCAGGAGTGTAGATATCAGATAGATTATATAATGGTAAGACAGAGATTTAGGAACCAGGGGCAGATGTGGATTCTGACAACAATCTATTGGTTATGAACTGCAGATTGAAACTGAAGAAACTGCAAAAAGGTGGGAATTTAAGGAGATGGGACCTGGATAAACTGAAAGAACCAGAGGTTGTAGAGAGTTTCAAGGAGAGCATAAGGGAACAATTGACAGGAATGTGGGAAAGAAATACCGTAGAAGAAGAATGGGTAGCTCTGAGGGATGAAGTAGTGAAGGCAGCAGAGGACCAAGTAGGTAAAAAGACGAGGGCTAATAGAAATCCTTGGGTAACAGAAGAAATATTGAATTTAACTGATGAAAGGAGAAAATATAAAAATGCAGTAAATGAAGCAGGCAAAAGGGAATACAAACGTCTCAAAAATGAGATCGACAGAAAGTGCAAAATGGCTAAGCAGGGATGGCTAGAGGACAAATGTAAGGATGTAGAGGCTTGTCTCACTAGGGGCAAGATAGATACTGCCTACAGGAAAATTAAAGAGACCTTTGGAGAGAAGAGAACCACTTGTATGAATATCAAGAGCTCAGATGGCAACCCAGTTCTAAGCAAAGAAGGGAAGGCAGAAAGGTGGAAGGAGTATATAGAGGGTTTATACAAGGGCGATGTACTTGAGGACAATATTATGGAAATGGAAGAGGATGTAGATGAAGATGAAATGGGAGATACGATACTGCGTGAAGAGTTTGACAGAGCACTGAAAGACCTGAGTCGAAACAAGGCCCCGGGAGTAGACAACATTCCATTACAACTACCGATGGCCTTGGGAGAGCCAGTCACGACTAAACTCTACCATCTGGTGAGCAAGATGTATGAGACAGGCGAAATACCCACAGACTTCAAGAAGAATATAATAATTCCAATACCAAAGAAAGCAGGTGTTGACAGATGTGAAAATTACCGAACTATCAGTTTAATAAGTCACAGCTGCAAAATACTAACGCGAATTCTTTACAGACGAATGGAAAAACTGGTAGAAGCGGATCTCGGGGAAGATCAGTTTGGATTCCGTAGAAATGTTGGAACACGTGAGGCAATACTAACCTTACGACTTATCTTAGAAGAAAGATTAAGAAAAGGCAAACCTACGTTTCTAGCATTTGTAGACTTAGAGAAAGCTTTTGACAACGTTAACTGGAATACTCTCTTTCAAATTCTGAAGGTGGCAGGGGTAAAATACAGGGAGCGAAAGGCTATTTACAATTTGTACAGAAACCAGATGGCAGTTATAAGAGTCGAGGGGCATGAAAGGGAAGCAGTGGTTGGGAAAGGAGTGAGACAGGGTTGTAGCCTCTCCCCGATGTTATTCAATCTGTATATTGAGCAAGCAGTAAAGGAAACAAAAGAAAAATTCGGGGTAGGTATTAAAATTCATGGAGAAGAAGTAAAAACTTTGAGGTTTGCCGATGACATTGTAATTCTGTCAGAGACAGCAAAGGACTTGGAAGAGCAGTTGAACGGAATGGACAGTGTCTTGAAAGGAGGATATAAGATGAACATCAACAAAAGCAAAACGAGGATAATGGAATGTAGTCAAATTAAATCGGGTGATGCTGAGGGGATTAGATTAGGAAATGAGACACTTAAAGTAGTATAGGAGTTTTGCTATTTAGGGAGTAAAATAACTGATGATGGTCGAAGTAGAGAGGATATAAAATGTAGACTGGCAATGGCAAGGAAATCGTTTCTGAAGAAGAGAAATTTGTTAACATCGAGTATAGATTTAAGTGTCAGGAAGTCGTTTCTGAAAGTATTTGTATGGAGTGTAGCCATGTATGGAAGTGAAAAATGGACGATAACCAGTTTGGACAAGAAGAGAATAGAAGCTTTCGAAATGTGGTGCTACAGAAGAATGCTGAAGATAAGGTGGGTAGATCACGTAACTAATGAGGAGGTATTGAATAGGATTGGGGAGAAGAGAAGTTTGTGGCACAACTTGACTAGAAGAAGGGATCGGTTGGTAGGACATGTTTTGAGGCATCAAGGGATCACAAATTTAGCATTGGATGGCAGCGTGGAGGGTAAAAATCGTTGAGTGAGACCAAGAGATCAATACACTAAGCAGATTCAGAAGGATGTAGGTTGCAGTAGGTACTGGGAGATGAAGAAGCTTGCACAGGATAGAGTAGCATGGAGAGCTGCATCAAACCAGTTTCAGGACTGAAGACCACAACAACAACAACACATCCCAGTCTTCCTAAAAGCTGATATTATGGCCTCAGGACCTAAAGCACTGTAGTAAGCAGGTTTCAATAATTTGTGTAAATCAGGTCTGTTGGGTCTGAGACCTGGATTCTTGACTATGTAGCCATTGAAATATTTTCCCCGTGATCTTTTAAGTTGCCTATATACCCCTACATCCAATGGTTGCAGAATGTGAGTAGTGTGAGAAGGATATGTCAGAAGAAAGATGTGGTTCTTCTTGGCCAGGTCAATGAGCACCTCTGAAATGTGGGATCCATGGGCATCCATTACTAAAATTATAGGTCCTGCAGGAGGTATAAATTGTATGAAATTATTGAAACATTCCAGAAAAGTTCTCCATTTATCCAACCTTTTGGTGATAGTTTCACAATGGTGCCAGGAATGACGGCTTTCAGAAGATCTTCTGACATTCGAACACCCTTAAATATCACCATAGATGGTATCCAGTGACCACCAGCATTGACACAGGCAAGCAATGTGTGGTTTTCACCTCGATCAGCAAACGTTCGGCTATATACATACTTTTTTCCAATTGCTGTAACGATCTTGAATGCTTTCACCACATATGAGAGCCCTGTCTCATCGCAATTCCATACTAGATCTGGACGATCTTGAACGCCTAGATCTGTGACTAATGCTTCTAATTTTTGATAAAAGTCAGTAATTATTGACCTATTTCCCTTTGAAGACCTATATGCAGCTATAATTTCAGGCACTCTTAACGTAAGCCCATAACGTGTTTTAAAATCTTTCCACCACCAGTCCCCTGCAGCTTGTTCTTCTTCATTGAAGGGATGTTTCCTACCTGTTACAGTAGCTAGCTTATACGCCAGTTTTCGAATCTGAATTACAGTCAATCCGAATCGAAATTCTTGCATGGAAAGTATGTAACTGAACACTCTTTGTTCCATTTGTAAAGGTAAAGCAAACGTTTTCCCTAATTTAGGTAGGCCTACACATTCACCTTCGGTCCTGCAAAGAAAGCTTTTCAGGGTAGACCATGGCACTTCACATTGCTTTGATGCCTTTAAATTGAGTACTTCTCCTCTTTTACCAACCTTCCTGCCGTGATAATATTTTGGTTGGCGTATTTGCGACATTTTGGAGGCATGTAACATGCAGAAGGAGAAAACTGGTTAACTTCCTGATAGCTTGGTTAATTCGTGATATGTAAATTTAATATATTATCTGGTTTAAAATGAAGTGCTCTATCTATACCACGGGCATGCTACTACAAATAACTAACTATCCGCTTTTAAATACGTTTATTAGCCAGTATTTGCGAAGACTGTTTAGGGTGGTGCAACATGGCAGTTAAAATGCTAAGATTTTTACTAGGGCAACTAAGGCCATTACGTTTATACTAACGAACGCAAAAAAAAACCTTAACCAGAAAAAAATATTTGTATCACATAAACAACTGTGCAAAAACAAAAAATGTTATCTTTTTTATATGAGGAGTAATCAGCACTTTGAAAACACGTGGGATTCTGCAGCGCGAAAGCGAAAGACATCTACCCCCAACGGGAGAAAACAACTCGCTGTACTGCCAAGGCCGCTGGTAGCGCAGCGTGAAATGTCGCTCAGGTAGGGGAGATGTGCTGCTATTTGTGGGTCAGCGACTGCTCTTCTAGCGTGGTTGATAAAACCGTGAAGAGGAATCAACAAAGTATCACGAAATAAGCAATGCCACGAACTTACCAAGGTTTACCCTACCTTTCAAGACACTATTATTAGTATATTTCAAATTACTGTAATATACATTGTGTCTCATTTATCTTGCCCACCCGAAATCACGGTACAGTGTCATCGGCGAACCTCACAGTTTTTGAAACTTCCTGGCAGATTAAAACTGTGTGCCCGACCGAGACTCGAACTCGGGACCTTTGCCTTTCGCGGGCAAGTGCTCTACCAACTGAGCTACCGAAGCACGACTCACGCCCGGTACTCACAGCTTTACTTCTGCCAGTACCTCGTCTCCTACCTTCCAAACTTTACAGAAGCTCTCCTGCGAACCTTGCAGAACTAGCACTCCTGAAAGAAAGGATATTGTGGAGACATGGCTTAGCCACAGCCTGGGGGATGTTTCCAGAATGAGATTTTCACTCTGCAGCGGAGTGTGCGCTGATGTGAAACTTCCTGGCAGATTAAAACTGTGTGTTGGTAGAGCACTTGCCCGCGAAAGGCATAGGTCCCGAGTTCGAGTCTCAGTCGTGCACACAGTTTTAATCTGCCAGGAAGTTTCATATCAGCGCACACTCCGCTGCAGAGTGAAAATCTCATTCTGGAAACATCCCCCAGGCTGTGGCTAAGCCATGTCTCCACAATATCCTTTCTTTCAGGAGTGCTAGTTCTGCAAGGTTCGCAGGAGAGCTTCTGTAAAGTTTGGAAGGTAGGAGACGAGGTACTGGCAGAAGTAAAGCTGTGAGTACCGGGCGTGAGTCGTGTTTCGGTAGCTCAGTTAGTAGAGCACTTGCCCGCGAAAGGCAAAGGTCCCGAGTTCGAGTCTCGGTCGGGCACACAGTTTTAATCTACCAGGAAGTTTCATATCAGCGCACACTCCGCTGCAGAGTGAAAATCTCATTCTGGAAACATCCCCCAGGCTGTGGCTAAGCCATGTCTCCACAATATCCTTTCTTTCAGGAGTGCTAGTTCTGCAAGGTTCGCAGGAGAGCTTCTGTAAAGTTTGGAAGGTAGGAGACGAGGTACTGGCAGAAGTAAAGCTGTGAGTACCGGGCGTGAGTCGTGCTTCGGTAGCTCAGTTGGTAGAGCACTTGCCCGCGAAAGGCAAAGGTCCCGAGTTCGAGTCTCGGTCGGGCACACAGTTTTAATCTGCCAGGAAGTTTCATATCAGCGCACACTCCGCTGCAGAGTGAAAATCTCATTCTGGAAACATCCCCCAGGCTGTGGCTAAGCCATGTCTCCACAATATCCTTTCTTTCAGGAGTGCTAGTTCTGCAAGGTTCGCAGGAGAGCTTCTGTAAAGTTTGGAAGGTAGGAGACGAGGTACTGGCAGAAGTAAAGCTGTGAGTATCGGGCGTGAGTCGTGCTTCGGTAGCTCAGTTGGTAGAGCACTTGCCCGCGAAAGGCAAAGGTCCCGAGTTCGAGTCTCGGTCGGGCACACAGTTTTAATCTGCCAGGAAGTTTCATATCGGCGCACACTCCGCTGCAGAGTGAAAATCTCATTCTGGAAACATCCCCCAGGCTGTGGCTAAGCCATGTCTCCACAATATCCTTTCTTTCAGGAGTGCTAGTTCTGCAAGGTTCGCAGGAGAGCTTCTGTAAAGTTTGGAAGGTAGGAGACGAGGTACTGGCAGAAGTAAAGCTGTGAGTACCGGGCGTGAGTCGTGCTTCGGTAGCTCAGTTGGTAGAGCACTTGCCCGCGAAAGGCAAAGGTCCCGAGTTCGAGTCTCGGTCGGGCACACAGTTTCAATCTGCCAGGAAGTTTCATATCAGCGCACACTCCGCTGCAGAGTGAAAATCTCATTCTGGCTCACAGTTTTTATTTGTTCTCCCTGAACTTTAATTCTTTCTCCAAATTTTTCTTTGATTTCTTTTACTGCTTGCGGGGTATAGAGACTTAATAACATCGGGGATAGGTTACAACCACGTCTCACTCCCCTCTGAATCGCTGCTTCTTTTTCATGCCCCTCGACTCTAATAACAGCCATCTGATTTTTAGATAAGTTGTAAACAGCCTTTCGCTCTCTGTATTTTACCCATATTACCTCCAGAACTTCAAAGGGGGTATTTCAGTCAACACTGTCAAAACCTTTCTCTAAGTCTGCAAATGCTGTATCAGAAGGTTCGCCTTTCCTTAACCCATTTTCTAAGATAAACCCTAGGGTCAGTGCCTCCTCGTGTGTTCGTTCATTTCTCCGAAATCCAAACTGATATTCCCAAGGTCGGTTTCTACCAGTTTTCCCATTCTCCTACAAAGAGTTGTGTTTGTATTTTGAAACCATGATTTATCAAACTCATAATTTGATAATAGTTATATCTGTCAGTGCCTGTCTTCTTTTGCATTGGAGTTACTAAGTTCTTTCTGAAGTCTCAAGGTATTTCGCCTCTCTCATACATCTGCACACCTGGACCCCTCCAAGGCTATCAGTACGTCTGATATGTTTACCGTTATCTTTCCAAAAATACAGCAAACTGTCCAATCAACAGTGCTATTCGTGACAGTGTAGTAGCATTGCGATTTGCATTTAAACTGTAAGGATAAACTTAGTGAAATGTTTGAAACTGAAAGAAAGGATTATCTTAAACTGAAGCGGTATTCGGATCTTTTTAATAACACAGAAGTGCATCACATTAACATTAAACTAGATCTTTCCTTCACATTCCCATATACAATGATAGCTTATTCAGAGAAAAAGTATTTAAGTAAGAATCTTTGCCTTTACTCTTCCTGTAAAACACTTTTAATTAAAAGTGGAAGCTGATGAAAATTAATTAAGATTGTAAACACTTGACTGATAATTAGACCTGGTAAAGAAACGCAGATATTGTTGATTAAAATGGAATCTTCACACTACGATAGTAACTCGGCTAGCAGTAGCAACAAGTAAGAACTCTACTCATGTTACCTTTTTCCAAATGTGTCTGCTCTCTATGAAAACATCGCAAAACCTATCCTCAGTCACATCTTGGAGCATCTCGAATAAAATTATTTCTCTGTTCAGCACTTCGACCATCGCAGTTACTCACTCACCACCTCTCTCAAAGTCGACTCACTCTCTCTGACACCTTCTTCTACTAACACAGCCAAAGACTAACATATCTTTCATGTGGTCAGACATCCAAACACCCTCATGGTGTCAAACATTCCAAACAAAACTCGCATCTCTCATGAAATATAGGGCCCTCGCAGTCAGTGTGGTCAAAAGCTCAACCTATAAAGATAAACACGTAGGTTTTGCTTTCTTTGACCTACCTTGCATGGTAAATTGTAGGATCAGTATTATCTCGCGTGGCCCTACATTTCTCTAGAACTCAAACTGATCTTCACTGTCGACCCTTATAAGTATTTTCGTTCCTCTGTAAATAATTTCTCGCAGTATATTAAAACTTCGATCAATCTTGTAGCACGGCAATATTGATACTAGCCTGCACTAACATCTTTTACAACTGTAATTAGTACATTCGTCTTCAAGTCCGAGGTTATTTCGCCAGGGGCATATATCTTTCACATCAGGTCGAGTAATTCTGACATGGGTGACTCTCCCAAGAATATCAATAATTCTGAGGGAGTTTCGTTTACTCCAGGAGCTTTGTTTCGACTTAGGCCTTACAGTACTCCTACAAATTATTCTAGCAGTATCACATTCCTAACACCTCTTCACCTACTCGTTTTCTGTTTCTTTAATGGTGCCTTCATGTTGTTTTCTCTTGCGCTGCCCTTCTATATATTGCTTACACCTTCCACATTTTAGCTTTCCCTTCTTTGCTAAGCACTGGATTGCCGCTTGAGCTCTTTATGTAGATGCATCTGCTATCCTTTCCTTCAAAGGTCTCATTAACTTTCCCATAGGCGGCGTCTGTGTTTCCCCTACTCATTCTCAAGCCATGCCTGGTAAGCCATTTTGCACTTTTTGTTACGCTCAGGTTTTAGCCTTCTATATTCCTGCTTGCCTGCTTCATTTGCTCTGCGTTTATAATTTCTCCTTACGTCAAGTAAATTAAATGGTTCAAATGGCTCTTTACACTATGGGACTTAACATCAGAGGTTAACAGTCCCCTAGACTTAGAACTGCTTAAACCTAACTAACCTAAGGACATCACACACATCCATGCCCGAGGCAGGATTCGAACCTGCGACCGTAGCAGCAGTGCGCTTCCGTACTGAAGCGCCTAGAAACGCTCGGCAACATTGGCCGGCAGTAAATTAAAAATATCATGTGTTATCCAAGTATTTCTGCTGTACCTTGCCGACTTGTATTCACATATTTGGTCCTCCAGTGCCTTCACGAGTTGGTCTATCAAAGCTAACCATTCGTCTTATTTGTATTCCTTGGCGCGTTTCAATACTTGCCAAACGCTCTCAACTTTAAATTTATCCAAGTCCCATTGCATTAATTTTCTACCTGTCCGTACTTTCTTCACTTTTTCCCCGCGGTCTATAACCAATGAATAAGTGGTAGCGTCCACAACTGCCTCTAGATATGCTTAGCAGTTTAAAATAGGTTTAGAAACCTCCTATCATATCAAGTTCTTATGTAGTTACACATAGATCTGGATCTGGCTGTTTACACGAGTTCTAATGATCCCCTTCATTGAGGGAGCAAAAGAAGAATAAGAAATGCTAGCGAAAAGATCAAGTAAGACCGTCTTCGAGTCAAGGTAGGTCTCAACGAACAATGCTGCAGGAAATATATCTGAGATACTAAAAAAAGTAGCAGTGAGTCTGGTGAAAACTTTAGTAAGGCCCCCAGAATGTGACTTTTCAGCGATAATGGGTTATTTGACTAAGGTTCTTAACATTAAGTCGCATGGCGGTGCCACCTCGTTTCTTCCATCGCGAGAAAGAGTTCCCTTTAATGTGTGGAAGTGCGTCAGCCCCTTCATTGGCATGCCAGCCGTTCACAGACGAGATAGCCCCCATGGAATTCAGATGGGCGCCGCAGTATTGTGTTAAGCGAGGACACCACGCCACGAGGCGAAATTACGTTTCGGAACGCCTCTCCTCGGCTGATGCGTGAACAACAGTGTGTGTGGCCAATGGTTCCTGTGGGTAAAGAGACAGAAGAAGTTGATCTCTCTTGCGATGCAGCCGTTCCTGTCTCCTACTATCCTCTGCAACCGAGTACCAAGTAACAAACGAAAGAGTTCATCTTCAGAATCCTGCCAATATATTACTACTCATTCTGACATATTTTTGTGACTCTGAAGCACCAGTATTATTACTTTCTGAGTTTATGGTGCATACTTCGGAGATGTTCGTGGAAAACATTGTTTCATTGCCGTCGTGTGCCTAAGTACACCTTTATTATTGCAACCAGTTTAGGTTGTTATTAATCATTATCAGCTATTATTCTTTTCAGTTACTGTATCTACATCTACATTTATATTCCGGAAGCCACCCAACGGTGTGTGGCGGAGGGCACTTTACGTGCCACTGTCATTACCTCCCTTTCCTGTTCCAGTCGGGTATGGTTCGCGGGAAGAACGAGTGCCGGAGAGCCTCTGTGGGTGCTCGAATCTCTCTAACTTTACATTCGTGATCTCCTCTGGAGGTATAAGTAGGGGGAAGCAGTATATTCCATACCTAATCCAGAAACGTACCATCTCGAAACCTGGACAGCAAGCTACACCGCGATGCAGAGCGCCTCTCTTGCACAGTCTGCCATTTGAGTTTGTTAAACATCTCCGTAACGCAGTCACGCTTACCAAATAACCCTGTGACGAAACGCGCCGCTCTTCCTTGGATCTTCTCTATCTCCTCTGTCAACCCGACCTGGTACGGATCCCACACTGATGAGCAATACTCAAGTATAGGTCGAACGAGTGTTTTGTAAGCCACTTCCTTTGTTGATGGACTACATTTTCTAAGGACTCTCCCAATGAATCTCAACCTGGCACCTGCCTTACCAACAATTAATTTTATATGATCATTCCACTTCAAATCGTTTCCTACGCATACTCTCAGATATTTTACAGAAGTAACTGCTACCAGTGTTTGTTCCGCTATCATATAATCATACAATAAAGGATCCTTCTTTCTATGTATTCGCAACACATAACATGTGTCTATGTCAAGGGTCAGTTTCCACTCCCTGCACCGAGTGCCTATCCGCTGCAGATCTTCCTGCATTTCACTGCAATTTTCTAATGCTGCAACTTCTCTGTATACTACAGCATCATCCGCGAGAAGCCGCATGGAAATTCTGACACTGTGCGGAAAACTATACGACGTTCCGCCTCGATCTACATAACGCTGAAAGGTTATTATTTGAGTTTTACTGTATTTAATCACTACAATTTTGCAAAGGTGAACTCGTAAATTAAAGTAACACAAAATCCACCGAAATGATTCAGAAGTCCACTACCAATGGAGACATTAAGAAGTAACGAAATGCAGTCCATGAAACAGTATAAATAGCAAGAGAATAATTGGGCACATTGTTCGTACACGTGGGCTTCAGTTGCACAGACAAGAAAAATTATGTAATACAGTTTTCTCAACACTTGGAGGTAATTATCGACAGACAGTTACTAAGGCACTTAAATGACATACTTCTAGCTAAGAGAGGTTACGTTAACATTACACTAAAATGAATTAGGAAAGGTTGGCTGGGTGTCCTCGTGCACCTTAGTACGAAATTCAGAACTATTTGCAAATCGCGGACTCCTGATTTACGCGAGCTTTCAATAAAGATCCATTGTACGACCTCAGTAATACAAAACGCACACAATTCTATCTAAACCTGCATCCGCACAGCACCGAAGTTTTAAAGCAAGAAACAGCTCTTTCAAACCTTCGCCTATCAAAATGCGATTGGCTGTCACTCGAAAGAGCTCCTCAAGATATTTCTGTTATCCGGCCGATGTTACCCGAAGATATTTGGCAAGGTGAACATTCGGTTGATACATCCACACATTTTTTGAACTCATTATGTGCAGCAATTTATACTGAGCAATGAAACGTGGCGAAATATCAGATACATAAGAACGTTAGCTACCTGATCTGGGCAAGAGAACTCAGTACGTAGTTCTTGTTCTGGCGTAACATCAAGCGCCGGCACGTCGGCTTGAAACGTTGCAGAACTGTGAGACGATGTCTAGACGCTGTCTAGGACGACACCACGACAGGAGCGGCCTCTATACGAAGAGAATGTAAGCGCCTCTCCGCCTAGCCGCGGCCGCAATAGAAGACGATCCGTCATCCAAACGGTTTAGCACTGAGTTATGAACGTTTCGCTTGCATTGAAATTGTATACAGGGTGGTCCATTGATAGTGACCACGCCAAATATATCACGAAATAAGCATCAAACGCAAAAACTACAAAGAACGAAACTCGTCTAACTTGATGGGGGAAACCAGATGGCGCTATGGTTGGCCAGCTAGATGGCGCTGCCATAGATCAAATGAGTTTTTAAAAATAGAAACCCCCATTTTTTATTCCATATTCCTGAAGTACAGAAACCAGATGGCAGTTATAAGAGTCGAGGGGCATGAAAGGGAAGCAGTGGTTGGGAAAGGAGTGAGACAGGGTTGTAGCCTCTCCCCGTTGTTATTCAATCTGTATATTGAGCAAGCAGTAAAGGAAACAAAAGAAAAATTCGGAGTAGGTATTAAAATTCATGGAGAAGAAGTAAAAACTTTGAGGTTCGCCGATGACATTGTAATTCTGTCAGAGACAGCAAAGGACTTGGAAGAGCAGTTGAACGGAATGGACAGTGTCTTGAAAGGAGGATATAAGATGAACATCAACAAAAGCAAAACGAGGATAATGGAATGTAGTCAAATTAAATCGGGTGATGCTGAGGGGATTAGATTAGGAAATGAGACACTTAAAGTAGTATAGGAGTTTTGCTATTTAGGGAGTAAAATAACTGATGATGGTCGAAGTAGAGAGGATATAAAATGTAGACTGGCAATGGCAAGGAAATCGTTTCTGAAGAAGAGAAATTTGTTAACATCGAGTATAGATTTAAGTGTCAGGAAGTCGTCTCTGAAAGTATTTGTATGGAGTGTAGCCATGTATGGAAGTGAAAAATGGACGATAACCAGTTTGGACAAGAAGAGAATAGAAGCTTTCGAAATGTGGTGCTACAGAAGAATGCTGAAGATAAGGTGGGTAGATCACGTAACTAATGAGGAGGTATTGAATAGGATTGGGGAGAAGAGAAGTTTGTGGCACAACTTGACTAGAAGAAGGGATCGGTTGGTAGGACATGTTTTGAGGCATCAAGGGATCACAAATTTAGCATTGGAGGGCAGCGGGGAGGGTAAAAATCGTAGAGGGAGACCAAGAGATCAATACACTAAGCAGATTCAGAAGGATGTAGGTTGCAGTAGGTACTGGGAGATGAAGAAGCTTGCACAGGATAGAGTAGCATGGAGAGCTGCATCAAACCAGTATCAGGACTGAAGACCACAACATCAACAACATTCGTGAAGTACGTAAAGAAAAATGAATATTTTAGTCGGACCACTGCTTTCGCTTTGCGATAGATAGCGCAGTAATAGTCACAAACGTATAAGTACGTGGTGTCACGTAACATTCCGCCAGTGCGGACGGTATTTGCTTCGTGATACATTACCCGTGTTAAAATGAACCGTTTCCCAATTGCGGAAAAGGTCGATATCGTGTTGATGTATGACTATTGTGATCAAAATGCCCAACGGGCGTGTGCTATGTGTGCTGCTTGGTATACTGGCCGACATCATACAAGTGTCCGCACCGTTCGCCGGATAGTTACGTTATTTAAGGAAACAGGAAGTGTTCAGCCACATGTGAAACGTCAACCACGACCTGCAACAAATGATGATGCCCAAGTAGGTGTTTTAGCTGCTATCGCGGCTAATCCGCACATCAGTAGCAGACAAATTGCGCAATACTCGGGAATCTGAAAATCATCGGTGTTGAAACTGCTATATCAACATCGATTGCACCCGTACCATATTTCAATGCACTAGGAATTGCAAGGCGACGACTCTGAACTCGTGTACAGTTCTGCCACTGGGCACAAGAGAAATAACGGGGCGGTGACAGATTTTTTACACGCGTTCTATTTAGCGACGAAGTGTCATTCACCAACAGCGGTAACGTAAACTGGCATAATATGCACTACTGGGCAACCGAAAATCCACGATGGCTGCGAGAAGTGGAACATCAGCGACCTTCACGGGTTAATGTATGGTGCTGCATTATTGGAGGGAGGATAATTGGCCCCCATTTTATCGATGTCAATCTAAATGGTGCAATATATGCTGATTTCTTGCGTAATGTTCTACCGGTGTTAGTTACTATAAGATGTTTCACTGCATGACGGAATGGCGATGTATTTCCAACATGATGGATGTCCGGCACATGACATGCGTGCAGTTGCAGCTGTATTGAATAACATATTTCATGACATTTCTTGATACAATAATTTACCAACAGCCGTATGTATTGTAGAAATTTATTTTATTTTATGACCTCCTATGGAGCTACCAGTTTCGGCATTACATTGATCCCATCTTCACGCCCCACTCGTCATAGTCGTAAAATCGCTATACACTGAAGGAGTCATAAAACTGGATCCGTGAATAAATCGTCCTGCAACAGCTCTTGGTGGCCAGGCGACATTATTGCATCAAGAAGTTCACGCCAGCCGTCATCCCACGATCCATAATGGATCAACGAAGATATTTCATGACAGATGCATTGGTCGTCGAAGCACCATAGCATGGCCCGCACGTTCAGCGGATTTGACGTCTCCGGATTTCTTTCTGTGGGGAAAGTTGGATATTTGCTATCGTGATCCACCGACAACGCCTGACAACATGCGTCAGCGGAATGTCAATGCATGTCCGAACATTACGGAAGGCGAACTACTCGCTGTTGAGAGGAATGTCGTTACACGTATTGCCAAATGCATTGAGGTTGACGGACATCATTTTGAGCATTTATTGCATTAATGTGGTATTTACAGGTAATCACGCTGTAACAGCATGCGTTGTCAGAAATGATAAGTTCACAATGGTGCATGTATCACATTGGAACAACCGAAATAAAATGTTCAAACGTACCTACGTTCTGTGTTTTAATTTAAAAATCCTACCTATTACCAACTGTTCGTCTAAAATTGTGAGTCATATCCTTATGACTATTACAGCGCCATCTATCACAAAGCGAAAAAAGTGGTCCAACTAAAACACTCATCTTTCTTTACGTACTATACGAATTTATAATAAAAAATGGAGGTTCCTATTTAAAAAAAACCAGTTGATATCCGTTTGACCTACGGCATCGCCATCTAGCGGGCCAACCATAACGCCATCAACTTTCCCCCTTAACGCTTATTTCGTGAGATATTTGGCCCGATCACTATCAATGGACCACCCTGTATACCTAATGACATTGATTATTTGCATGTCGCCAATTGCTTGTGACACCTCTTTGTCAAAACGCCAAGTTAAGTATTGTCATTTAAACTTATTGTAATAAACTACGTTAACAAGCTTCGTTTGGTCTGTTGTCTAGCTATTCGAGAAAACAGCTTTCTATGCTCCCTATATTAGACGAGTGGGCAGGATACGACAGGTCTGTTTTTCAGTTCGTGATACAGATGTTAGACATGGAATACTCCACCTTGGTACTCCTAATGGGAATGTACGGGAGGTGAAACAAAATGGCTAATGAAATGCCAGTTTTTCTAGAAACTATGCAGCATCTTGTACAACGCACACATGCCAGTGCTGAAAATCCTGTACTGTTAATACCAGGCAGCTGTGTAAGACTTTGAGGCTACAGTCACAACATTCATATTATTAGCATCCTGCCACGTACGACTCACACACGTCGCGTTGTGAACTGTGCTTTCAGTGAAGATTATGTGAATCCTCAACGAGGCATAATCCAACTAGAAGGATACCTGAAAAAGGTACGAGACATAATCCGGCTGGAAGGATAATTAAAAATGAGATATCACGTCTCCTCAGGGACACTTTTATGAACTTCAAGGGCCAAGATTGCTGGAATTGCTTTTCTATGTACAGGAATCCGACCCCTTAACATAAAACATTTCCACAGATACGAATTTCTTTCTGACACAGGTGGAAAACGCAGAACGCTGAGTTTTACTAAATTTAACGTAGAGGTATCTCAGACATCTCCGTCAAGAAAGGTTGCAGGTAAAAATAGACCCTGAAGTCAAGCCAGTAGCTGAATTTCTCATGGATTACAAATATCACCTTCACAAACATTTTTCTTCGTCGTACTATATTTCGGTTTAAGGTAAGTATTTGAATGAGAGAGCCTAGGCCTCCCACTGTGTCTCGACTACCACTTTACAAAGAAATGTAAGTCAGTTTCAAGTAGGACACTTTTCCATATTGAAAAATTTCGTCTATTTCAATAAAGTAAATGACGGCGCACCTAATTAAAATCTGCAAGTTATCTAATTCCCAATGAATATCGACTCTAACGTTTAAGTCATGCTAATAATAAAGAACTTCGATGGAGCAGACACCTTGACAATTAAATTTTAATAATCTTTATTTATAGGTCTTGACAGCTGTCGTTAGCCAGCTGCCTGTGCCTAATAAGCTATGAGGCTGGCGTTGCCTTTGGAGATGACGGACAATGGAGCGCCCTTCGGGGATCTCGGTTCTTCCTATTCTTAGCAGCAGCTGCCTTCTCCTCAAAGGCAACAACCCTGGAGTGAAAAGTCCTGCGTTCTATTTTAAACACGCTTCGATTAGGATCCTGCGAACAGCTACAGAGCTGAGTTTAAATTGTACACTAAAATAGCAGTGGCCGTTCTGAGAACTTTTATACGCAAAATGTCATTAACTGTCTCTCTTCGTCTTTACGTATTTATAAGTACCGACTAAGAAACTTCTTTATCTCAGTCTCTTCATCTTTGAGATCAAGAGGAACGAATATAATTCCGAGACATTTCTACAAACCTTTTGCGTACGAACAGAGGATGTCGCTAGGTTTGGCCGCTTACTCAGCGAAAAGAAATGGTTTCTGTCAAATGGTCCAATTACACACATGATTAACTAGAACAAAGACTTGTAAGAATACTTGAAATTGAGGGCTAAGGCTACAGTAAAAAGTCAAGAAGAAATATAATTTTTGTGCAGGATCGCAAAGGTATCTTCAGATTTACGACAAACACAAGCTTCGAATCGAGCAGTTGTATGTCTGATGTTTTGTCAGCTCTAGTGCACCGACAGAAAGAAAACATTTACCTCGTGCGAAGTTTCCCTTCGCCTCTTAACCGCATCGCTTTGAATTTGGTAACAATACAGAATAGAGATCTAGAAACCTCCACTTATTCTGCAGCAGTAATCATCTTTAATTTTATTTTATTATCACAGACTTATTAAGCTAACATCTTTGTGATCAGAGTAAAATAACTACAACTAAATAAACAAGTAACTAACTAATCAAGAACGTATCCTTACGGATCTAAACCCGTTTCCATAACTCACCATAGACGTGCGTTGCAGAAGGTATAAGACAGTATCCCTCTTCCTGATTTCTACCGCTAAACCCGCACGTATTGTAAATAACTTGGGTGCTTTATTCTTCGTCTATGCTGCCCAGTAACACTTCTGATTCCGGTAAACACACTGAAAATGATATAAACGAGAAGGAAACTTTCTTTTACTGTACCTTCTGGCCCGTCTACTGAAATAATTTTCAACAAAGGGGCAAAACTTTGCTTTTTCTTCTACATTCATGAGTAAATTAATTACGCTAATCTACAAACATGAACACGTAATATGAGGTGTTAGTAAACTGAAGAAAGACGAAAGTTTCTTTATTGTGGGACCAACAACTGCAGACAGCAATAATGGTTTACTCAAAGTTGACGAGTGTCCATCTATAACGTCGGGACTTGTACTGATCAAGACAAGAAGCCGGAACAAGCTTATATGTTAAAATAAAATTTCAAGCAGCATACTGCTTTCCAAATCTCTTCATAAGGACGAAAATACTATGGATCAACAGAAATGTGATAAGCGACAAATTTTGATTGAAAATTTGAGACAAAGTAGTAGATGAAGTAGAGGAATACTGATACCTAGTAAACAAAACAATGTATGATGAACATAAAGAGGAGACGAGCAAAGTACAAGATAGCATTCTTCGCTAAAGCTATTGGTATCAAACAGTAGGCCTTAACTTGAGAAGGATATGTCTGAGAATGCAGGACTGCATCTGCAGTACAGTATTTTATAGAAGTGAATCGCTGAGTGTGAAGAAACCGGGAAAGAAGGGAGTCGAAGTGTTTAGGATCCAATATTACAAAAAGACGCTGAAAATTAACTGCACTGGTAAGAAGGGGGTGCACTACACAGCCGCGTGGGATTAGCCGAGCGGTCTAATTCGCTGCAGTCATGAACTGTGCTGCTGGTCCCGGCGGAGGTTCGAGCCCTCCCTCGGGCGTGGGTGTGTGTGTTTGTCCTTAGGATAATTTAGGTTAAGCAGTGTGTAAGCTTAGGGACTGATGACCTTAGCAGTTAAGTCCCGTAAGATTTCACACACATTTGAACATTTTTTTGCACTACACAGAATCTGGAAGGAAGAGACACACCTGATCAAAAACATCCGGGTAGCTGTTAGCTTACATCAATATAGGTTTTGCCGCCCGGGTTAGGCGAGCGGTTCTAGGCGCTAAAGTCTGGAACCGCGCGACCGCTATGGTCGCAGGTTGGAATCTTGCCTCTGGCATGGATGTGTGTAATGTCCTTAGGTTAGTTAGATTTAAGTAGTTCTAAGTTCTAGGGGACTGATGACCTCAGAAGTTAAGTCCCGTAATGCTCAGAGCCATTTGAGCCATTTAATATAGGTTTGTGTCCGACCTTCCACTTTATTATTGTGTGAACTCTATTGGGGACTTTTACAGTGATGTATCAGTGTCTACGGAGCCCATTGTTCCTCGGGAGCCAAAACCAGCGAATGTAGTGATGCTGGATGCTGGGGTCTAGAGCGAAGTCGACGTTGTTTAAATGTTCAAATGGCTCTGAGCACTATGGGACTTAACATCTAAGGTCATCAGTCCCCTAGAACTTAGAACTACTTAAACCTAACTAACCTAATGACATCACACACATCCTTGCCCGAGGCAGGATTCGAACCTGCGACCGTAGCGGTCTTGCGGTGCCAGACTGTAGCGCCTAGAACCGCTCGGCCACACCGGCCGGTGTCGACGTTGTAACTCATGCCATAGGTCCTCCATTGCTTTTCACAACTGCGCAGCACTGTTGACTTCCACAAACCGTTGCCTCACATATGCTGCTTTATAAACTGTTGCAATGTCATGCTGATACAATCCGTCTCCGAACTGTTCCTCTACTGTACGCATGCACAATACTGTAAAATGTGGTTATACCCTTCCACATTTATAGAATTAATGGGAGTACACACTAGCCACCAAAAGCACTCCCGTACCGTAACACCACTTCCACTGTTCTTCACTGTTGGCGCCACACATCATTGCACGTAACGTCCTGCAGGCATTCGCTAAATCTCAATCCTTCCATCGGATAGCCACAGAGCTAATGAACACTCCAAATCACTCGTTGCAAGTCATCTACTCTTTATACACCACCTCAAGTTTCGCTTGGCCTCGACTACAGTAATGTGTAGTTTACAAGGAGCTTCTTTTTAACTACTACGCACAATCACTCTTGTAGATGGACTGTCAGTAGGACTACTGAACGCACGAGTCATTCCCTCCTCTGATGTTCGGTTTTTCATAACTGTCCTCCGCAGTGCTCGAAGGACTCTACCCCTCAGTGAATAAAGTCTGCCAGGTCTGGTTTAGCCGTGGCCATTCCTTCATGTGTCCATTTCACAATTACGCCACCAACGGTCGATTTCTGCAGTTTAAGAAGGATTGCAGTGTCCCTGATAGGTCTGTTTCTTAGGTGACAGCCAGTAGGTAGTTGGGTGCAGTGCATCTTTCCATGCTGGTGTCTCCTGTGCAAGCCTCTACATCTCTGAGCAACTGCTCACTGTATTCATACCTAGATCACCTTCTATGCCGGCCGAAGTGGCCGTGTGGTTAAAGGCGCTGCAGTCTGGAACCGCAAGACCGCTGCGGTCGCAGGTTCGAATCCTGCCTCGGGCATGGATGTTTGTGATGTCCTTAGGTTAGTTAGGTTTAACTAGTTCTAAGTTCTAGGGGACTAATGACCTCAGCAGTTGAGTCCCATAGTGCTCAGAACCATTCACCTTCTACACTCCTGTCTTTGAGTCATGTTGTGGTATAAATTTCCTTTTTCACCAACTCGAATCAGCATCTCCTTATTAGCTATTGGACCAACCCATTTAATTTTCAGCATTTTTCTGTTGCACTACATTTCAGAAGTTTGTATTATGTTCTTGTGTGAACTACTTATCGACCACTTTTAGCTCTTTTCGTCGCTACACTCCAGACGGACCTTCAGAAAGGACTTACTAACAAGATCAAAATGGTTCAAATGGCTCTAAGGTCATCAGTCCCCTAGAACTTACAACTACTTAAATCTAACTAACCTAAGGACATCACACACATCCATGCCCTAGGCAGGATTCGAACCTCTGACCGTAGCGGTCTCGCGGCTCCAGACTGTAGCGCCTAGAACCGCACGGCCACTCCGGCCGGCTTTACTAACAAGAAATTGATATTAAATGATAACAAATTCTTCTTTATCACACGTTTCTTTCTCGCTGTTGCCAATCTGCAGTTTTTATTCTTCTTTCTTTAGCCATCAATAGTTATTTTGCTGTCTAAATAACAAAACTTATCTACTACTTTTAGTTTCTCATTTCAATCAAATTTCCTCAGAATCGCCTGATTTAATTCGACTACATTCCATTACCCTTGTTTGAGTTCTTTGATTCCTTAAGACACTACAGTCACAACTGACTGTAGAAATTATTTATTTTCGATATTGGAGTTTCGGCCTTAAGACACTTATCTAGTGGTACGCATGTCAGATTTTAAGAATCTTCTGACAGGTACATAGAAGATAATTAGTCTGACATATGTTGAAGCACGTCACTTGGTAACAACCTTAAGACCTAAAATACGACAGTGGAAATAAATAATTTCTACAGTCAGTGGTGTCTATGATGTATTCAAAAGTTTTACATGACTGTGAACCCAAACCACTAGAAGTTAATCACTTTTTTTATGTTCATCCTAAAACTTCATTTCAAGACACCGTCCATACTATTCAACTGCTCTTCCAAGTCTTTCATCGTCTCCGACAGAATTACAATTTCGTACACCAATCTCAAACTTTTATTTCCTCTTCATGAACTTTAATCTCCTTTCTAAATATAATCATGTATTTCTTTACTACTTCACTAAGGGTGTACTGTTTTTATTGCATGTTTGTCTTCATTCCTTTACAACTTGGATTATACAACTGGATTTTGCACGTTTCTGTAACAACTTATGTGTTGCCTTCTTCATCTCTACGGGCCTCATAATTTCAGATATCATATGACGTGAAATACAATCAATATATTTTTATTTTAAATATTAAAACACCGTTTTACCTAATCGACTTATATTACGGCGCAGTGCTGCTATCGAAAAGTGCTTCCAATTTTAACATTTTTACAGTGAGTAGTAGTTTGTGAAACGCGCGCGAGCCTTATGAAAGTATCGTAGACGATTAAGGTACCTCGACATCCTTCTGTAGATGAATTTATTTACGTGCTGGTAAAAATCTAAATCTGTACATATTTAAGACTTCTGTCCCTGTTTGTTTCTATTGACATATTACTGTAAAGTAGCAATGATTGTTCGTTGTTTCGTTACTCTTCTTTAATTAACTAAGAACATTACTGCACGGAAGATATGACTGCTTTGCAGGTTTTCATAAAAATTATACAGCTCGTGTTTATTGATATCAAATCAAATGGTTAAAATGGCTCCAAGCACTATGGGACTTAACATCTGAGGTCATCAGTCCCCTAGACTTACAACTACTTAAACCTAACTAACCTAAAGACATCACACACATCCATGCCCGAGGCAGGATTCGAACCTGCGACCGTAGCAGCAGCGCGGATCCGTACTGAAGTGCCTAGAACCGCTCAGCCACAGCGGCCGGCTATTGATATCAATTCAGCTCACACCCTCCAGAAATTTCATTTACTGCTAACGTTTTTAAAATGCAGTTTCATCTCTGAATGCCATGTTTTCTGTCTATTTCAATCCTGTTAAGTGGTTAATAATTTTTCATAGGCCATAAGAGACATCGGAATTCAAAGAGTAAATTGACATGCAGTACGCTATTTTTCTCGTCCATTCAAGCATTCATTTTTTCTTTTGTTCTTGTTTTCTGACAATCATAAAATAGCAACAAACGCTTAACCTTTCTTCGACATCTTGGCTTCTTGTAGCTACGTCTTCACACGAAATATTCCCTCACTGATGCTATGATGGTGGCTTCAACATACAAACATCAAAAAAAGTTTTGTATCATCCCAGTTCCCAGAACTCCTCAAGTAGACGTTAACCGTGGATATTGTATCACAGACACAGTCCCTTTGACTGATCAGAGATGTCACTAAATTCACCCAAAGATGAAAACAACTTTGAATGAGCAGCTCCTATTAGACGGATCGGGTCCTACAGCCGGTCAGTTCCAGTCATTCCATCAGAAAGGAGGTACACGGCTCGCGTTGTCTGTAGTTCAACCATGCCTAGACGGTCATTACCGCGGTTCGCTCACGTCCGCATTGTTACTTTGTGCCTGGAAGCGTCCTCAACAAGGGAAGTGCCCGGGCATCTCGGAGTGAACCAAAGCGATGTTGTTTGGACATGGAGGAGATACAGAGAAAGAGGAATTGTCGATGACATGCCTCGCTCAAGCCGACCAAGGGCTACTACTGCAGCAGATGACGCCTACCTACGGATAATGGCTCGGAGGAACCCTGACAGCAACGCCACCATGTTGAATAATGCTTTTCGTGTAGCCACAGGACGTAGTGTTACGACTCAAACTCTGCAGAATAGGCTGCATGATGTGCAATTACACTCCCTGTTTCTATGGGGAGGTCCATCTTTACCAAAACGACACCGTGCAGCGCGGTACAGATAGGCCCAACAACATGCCGAATGGACCGCTCAGGATTGGCATCACGTTCTCTCCACCGATACACTTTAAACCAGATAATCGTCGGAGACACGTTTGGAGACAACCCTGGTCACTCTGAAAGCCTTAGACACACTGTCTAGCGAGTGCAACAAGGTGGAGGTTCCCTGCTGTTTTGGGTTGGCATTATGTGGGGCGACGTACTCAGCTGGTGGTCATGGAAGGTGCCGTAAAGGCTGTACGATACGTGAATGCCATCCTCCGACCGATAGTGCAACCATGTCGGCAGCAAATTGTCGAGGCAATCGTCTTCATGGATGACAATTCGCGCCCCCATCGTGCACATCTTGTGAATGACTTCCTTCAGGATAACGACATCGCTCGACTAGTGTGGCCAGCATTTTCTCCAGACATGAACCCTATCGACGATTCCTGGGATACATTGAAAAGGGCTGTTTATGGAAGACGTGAGCCACCAACCACTCTGAAGGATCTACGCCGATCCGCCGTCGAGGAGTGGGATAATCTGGACCAACAGTGACATGACGGACTTTTGGGTAGTATACCACGACGAATATAGGCATGCATCAATGCAAAAGGACGTGCTACTGGGTATTAGAGGTACCGGTATGTGAAGCAGTCTGGACCACCACCTCTGAAGGTCTCGCTGAATGGTGTTACAACATGCAATGTGTGGTTGTAATGAGCAATAAGAAGAGCGGAAATGATGTTTATGTTGATCTCTATTCCAATTTTTTGTATTGGTTCTGGAACTCTCGGAACCCAGGTGAAGAAAAACTTTTTATTTATCTGTGTATTTAAGAACGGACAATATAGTACTACGAATAAATACTGAACGTGTCGAGGGAAAGATGCGGCCACGACAGCTTGGAAGGGGAGATTTGTTGACATCGCCAAAGAGATCGGTGCCCAAATTAATTGGTGGCCTGGGTGTTTTTCGCAAATCTGTGGCAAACGCTGCTGTTCACATATCTCTCTGTGTGCATTTCTCTAGCATTCGGCACGACACTGAAGTGCAGGGTAGGGAAAGATAAGTGATATCTGGACATCACATTATGCCCAAATCATGAGTGCTGGAAAGAAACAGCCTCCTCGAGATTGTGCTGCCAATGGGAGTTCCAGTGCCAAGATGTCATGATTGTTCTATATGCTACTACAGTTTGTGGAAAATCATTGCTGCCATATACAGTCGGTCCAGAAATTAAGCACCAATTAATATGAAATAATTTTTGTATTCTTATTATTTACAGTTGCATATGTTAATCACATGTTACACTCAACATGTGCACCATTCACATCTCTACACAACTCCCATCTGTTGGGTGTGGAACGAAATACACTCCACAACATTTGTGGTGTTATTGCTGCAGCAGCATGTCTGCTTCGATCTCCGAGTTCAGGAAATGAATAGATACAGTGTCGGCAAAATACACGTACCTTGATAAATCCACAGATCAAGAAGTCCATGGGTGTCAGGTCGGGGGTACGCACCGCCAAGATCATGGGTCTTGTGTGCCTAATCCATCTTCCAGGGAACACATCATTCAAAAACGTACGCACATCTACAGCATAATCGCATGGTGCCCCGTACTGTTGAAAGTAAGCATTATGCACACCACGTTTATCATGCACAAGCTGTGGCAGAAGAAGCTGTTACAGCATATGCAAATACTCTGTATCATTCATAGAGTACTCGAGGGAAAAAAAAGTGGGCAGTAGATTTTGTCAACGGATACTCCCATTCGTACATCAACTTTGAGGAAGTCTCTCTGGGATTCCAGGTGGTTTATTGGTGGTGCATCAGTCCAGATAATGCAGTTATATCGGTTTCGTCGCTGAGGAGGACTTGGCTGAAGATGTTTCGATTTGCATCTTCTTAAAGCAAAAGCTTGCACATGTTCATAATCTCTGACAAATACGTTTTAGGTAATTGGTGAAGGACGTGTCGACTGTACAGTGTTTCTTTCAGCGTTAACCGCAACATTGCATCTAGCGTCGAGCGTAGAATGTTCAGTTCCGATGACAATCGCCGCATCTATTTTGGACTGCGTCCAATGGATATTCTAATGTGTTCAATTTCTTCAGCAGAGGTTAATGTACGGTCGTGTCCGTAGTCGTTCTTAACGACTCGAGTGCGCTTAACTTTGTTCACTAACTGTTAAATTGTCTTATCAGCAAGTCCATGTTTATGGACTTGGCGATCATATCTCATCCGAATTTCACCTTACGACTGCTTTAACAAGCTCCACGTCACAATAGTTATCCTCTCCTGCACAGTTAACATCACGCTTGTCCAGGTACCTGTGACAACACAACACATATTTAGCGGTGCCAAGAAACCAGTCTATCGTTTTCAACAAACAACAACTACTTTTGTATCTATAGTCCACCTGCAGGTTACACGCATATATGTCTTACTACAACATCACCGTTTCGTACAAAGTCAATATTTAATTTCTGACACCCACTACAGCCGCGAAATGTCACATAAGTGCCTCGTACTTCTACACCGTCTGCAGCGCACGAAAGCGACCGGTGTGCTCATTTAAGGGGACGAATAATACACTACTGGCTATTAAAATTGCTACACCACAAAGATGACGTGCTACAGACGCGAAATTTAATCGACAGTAAGAAGATACTGTGATATGCAAATGATTAGCTTTTCAGAGCATTCACACAATGTTGGCGCCGGTGGTGACACGTATAATGTGCTGACATGAGGAAAGTTTCCAACGGACTTCTCATACACAAACAGAAGTTGACCGGCGATGCCCGGTGAAATGTTGTTCTGATGCCTCGCGTAAAGAGGAGAAATGCGTACCATCACGTTTCCGACTTTGATAAACGTCGGATTGTAGCCTATCGCGATTGCGGTTTATCGTATCGCGACATTGCTGCTCGCATTGGTCGAGATCCAATGGTTGTTAGCAGAATATGGAATCGGTGGGTTCAGGAGGGTAATACGGAACGCCGTGCTGGATCCCAACGGCCTCGTATCACTGGCAGTCGAGATGACAGGCATCTTATCCGCATGGATGTAACGGATCGTGCAGCCACGCCTCGATCCCTGAGTCAGCAGATGGGGACGATCAAATGGTTCAAATGGCTCACCAATTGAAACGTCTGGTCAATGGTGGCCGAGCAACTGGCTCATCACAATACGCCAGTCTTGATGAACTGTGGTATCGTGTTGAAGCTACATGGGCAGCTGTACTTGTACATGCCATCTAAGCTCTGTTTGACTCAATGCCCAGGCGTATCAAGGCCGTTATTACGGCCGGACGTGGTTGTTCTGAGTACTTATTTCTCAGGATCTATGCACCCAAACTGCGTGAAAATGTAATCCCTTGCCATTTCTAGTATAATATATTTGTCCAATGAATACCCTTTTATCATCTGCATTTCTTCTTGGTGTAGCAATTTTAATGGCCAGTAGTGTATTTTATCGCTATGTTTGCATGTGCTGCCCGAATATACATGTCTTGATGGCATCTTCGCTGTAGGCGTCAAGAGGCTATCTTCTTCTCACGTAGGTATCGAAAATATGATTTAGTGTCGGGCTATAATATTAAAGGTCCTACACAATCATGCAGTAATTGTGTCATGTCTTTAGCGATCGTTTACATTTTTTCCTTCCGGTTTCCCTTGTTACACGGTCACCCTAAACTGTGAGTGGTGAACAACTGAAATACGGACTCGGCAGTCGCGGCCAACAGGTGTCTTGCAGCGGGCGCGTGTCTGGGAGTCTGCCTGCGACGACGCGGGCGTGGCAGGGGAGGGCGGAGGGGCAAAGGGGAGGTTGCTAGAGCGCCTGAGGCTACGGAGAAACGGGGAGGTGGGCGTTTTATTGGTCGACGTCCCGCCGTCGCTGAAAAGAGTTCCGCTAACGAGGTGAGAAGCCGTGTAAATCACGGCCTCCGGCCAGAGAGTCGGGGGACGCCAGCACAAAGGGGAAGAAGAGAGAGAGAGAGAGGGTAGGAAGAGGGAAACGCCGCGGCACAGCCGGGGAATAAGTAACGCGAGGCCGCTCCCGGCAGAGGCGCGCAAGCTCGCGTAATGGCCAAATGAGAAGCGATCGAGACCCGTTTTATTGTCACCGATGGCGGGACCTCCCCAATAATGCGGGGATGCCTTGTTAGGAGCCTATGACCGGGGTCGTGACTCTCCGTTGCCACTGCAGGAGGGAGATATACGGCCAGAATGGGACGGAAGGAAAGCGATGCGGCGTCTTTACGGATGTGCAGGTGATATTTCTCCGAGGAGACGGATGAATGCTCGGTCGTTACCGAACGCAGCGAGCTCGTCACTGCGGCCCCCTGTGATCGCACTTATATTCCTGTCCAGCCATCTCCTCTCCCTCTTTCCTTTCTCTCTGGTCCGTATGTATCCATATAAGAACGTGTGATCTGCATATTCTTGAGTATCCTGTCTGCAATGATGATGCAAACATTCCTGTAAAAGCATATGTATCTAGTTATTATGGCAGTGAGATAGACCAACAATGCTAAAATATACTAAAACTGTATACTGGCCAGCGAATAATGTTGAGATGATTTTTGTGAATTACTAGGATATATAGTAATGAATGTTGGTGTGGCATTATTGGGCGGGGTATCCCTTCTGAAGTCGGTCAACCGCCTAGCGCAAGTCTTTCCACATGACGCCACTTCGGTGACCACTGCGTCAATGAAGAGGAGATGGGACACAAATACTCAGTTCCCGAGCGAAGAAAATCTCCTACCCGGATGGGAATCTAACGCTGGATCTGTGAAATCTAATAGCAGTGTCGCTTACCAGGAGCCGCGAACAGGAATAGAAATTAACACAAATTGATCAGAGTACGAACTGGAATAGATTTATGACTGTAAGGAGGGAGAAATGGCCGTAGGATATGGAATGACAAAAACCAACTAGTTGAAACCAGTTTATTCGTAGATTTTCCATTGCTTTGAAATGTTGGAGAAAGCGACCTGTGCTATTTTAATGACAATGGTGACATTTAGGAACTAACAACAAAGACATGACAGAAAAATCTGTATACCATTTAAGAGAAAATACTGTACCTCTTGCCTTGTGGCGTGGTTTATTAAACGGTGTGTGTGTACGTGCTGTCTACAAGACTTGCCCCCATCTGGTATATTCGGTAGTTTCTCACTGTCCTCCTTGGACATCGCTTAGCCCGCATCTCGTGGTCGTGCGGTAGCGTTCTCGCGTCCCGCGCCCGGGTTCCCGGGTTCGATTCCCGGCGGGGTCAGGGATTTTCTCTGCCTCGTGATGGCTGGGTGTTGTGTGCTGTCCTTAGGTTAGTTAGGTTTAAGTAGTTCTAAGTTCTAGGGGACTTATGACCACAGCAGTTGAGTCCCATAGTGCTCAGAGCCATTTGAACCATAGACATCGCTTGTATTCCGCAATGGCACGATGTCTAGTTTGGAAGTGTTTTAGAAAGCGAAGTGTCTTGGGAAGTGTGTAAGCAACGAAATACAACGCTCTAAAAATGGAAGAAAGCACAACAAACATAGACATCATATAAGGGGAAAATTTCCACAGTATTCCGTGGAAGAGAAGGAAAATATTGTTGATATACCTGTAATTTTATTGACCTCGGGGTAATAACTGAACCATTAGCTTTGTGATTGCTTCAGGGCGGAAAACTGGTTCCATCCAAAAGTGACGATGCACGGAAGTCATCAACTTTGTACCTTTCGTTCTCGCCGTCGCCGCGTCCATCTCTTTCACCTTCGGAACCTTTACAGGAGACAATGAGACCGATTTCTGGCACAGTCTCAATCAAATACCGATCCTGGCCTCCAAGCCCTACACCTTTGTTAGAATTTTTCACCTTCGTTCCGAGTTTACGTTTATTACTTGGAAATAATAACAATAAAAAACTAAAATCGGTACTTTCAGAAAGCGGTTATTCTGATCGGATTTAAACGTTGGATTACGCTGAAGATGAAAAACACAGTATAACATAAAAGCGGTTGTTTCATCAATAACCGCCATCCCTAAGGTGGAAGAGATGATATGGCTAATACTAGAGCGACGGTATTTCATTTCTGAGCCAGATTCCAAGAGACAGGAAAAGATGTAATTGGAGGGCGCTAAACAACATTATTTTTAAAAAAATCACTTGTATAGTGGGGCAGCCACAGCTGTAGAAATCCATTTGAATAAATAAATAACTACAACAGCTGCTGTAAGAAGATTTACTGAGTTCCTGTTAGTTCGCAACCAGCCCGACAATGAAGTCACATCGTCAGGTGCCAAGCAACTTCTGGGGGAAGATGCAAAAGAGCTTTTATTAACCTACACAGGGCAAAAATGACTTTATAAATAACAAAAGAAAGTCCACCGATATTTTTAGACATGGAAGCTGTGCCTGAATAAATCTGGGTCTCTCCTATCCTCATGATAATCTTAGCCAAAAAGTGCAACCGTCAGTGGATTACATCTGAGGTGGAGCTTAGAACAAATAGGGATACTAAGAACCCAAATTATAAAAAAAATCCTTGTCGTAAATAATGATAACCACGGGAAATGGAAGGCCATTCGCACGTAGGTGGGAAAACATAGGCCCGGCTAAGCGAAGTTGTAGCCTCGATAGACATAAGACGTGGTACAGTATCAGATTAATCTAAATTAAAATTAAAATACCTGCCATCAAGGCGTCTCAGGCCTACTCGTGCTTTGTACACTGCGTTCTAGACAAAGAGTGCCAGAAATGATGGAATATTAACCATGGTCACTATAGAGCGAAGAGAAAGGAGGAAATAGTTATGAAGGATCTTCTGCACTAAAGACAGGCTGAGATTTCTAGAATGTGTGGAAGATGAATGGAACACTTTTCCAAACGTCATACCGCATACTGCAAATATAGAGAATTGTTCTAACTTCTCGTGGGGAACCAAATAATGGATTTGGAAGCAACGGGACCGACAACTTGACAGAAGCAACTGGGTGTGAACCACTTTCCTCGGAATCTCAGAAAACATTGGAACCACTTCCCCACTTTCTTTTATGACACGCCAACGCCCTCCGACCAGAAGAAGGAAGAAAATGATGTCCTTCTAAAATAACGAAATGAGAAGTAATAAAACAGACTCCACTTTAACAACTGCGTGGAAGAGCTGCCGAAACCGCCATCACAAGAGGATGATATACACTGAAAGGCCAGAGAAACTGGTATAGGCAGGGGTATTCAAATACAGAGATATGAAAACAGGCCCTGCTGTCGGCAACAACTATACAGGGTGGTCCACTGATAGTGACCGGGCCAAATATCTTACGAAATAAGCATCAAACGAAAAAACTACAAAGAATGTAACTCGTCTAGCTTGAAGGGGGAAACCAAATGGCGTTATGGTTGGCCAGCTAGATGGCGCTGCCATAGGTCAAACGGATATCAACTCCTTTTTTTAAAAAAGTAGGAACCTCCATTTTTATTACATATTCGTGTAGTACGTAAAGAAATGTGAATGTTTTAGTTGGACCACTTGTTTCGCTTTGCGATAGATGGCGCTGTAATAGTCATAGAGGGCAATGCTGGGCAGTCAGGTAGCTCGCTATACAAAACTCAGTGGGATCCATGAAAACTGTTTTGCGGCTATAGACTACTTGTTTTGTTGTATGTTACAGAGTTCAAGACGTTTACTTTTCGTGGAAATAATAAAAAAATTACTATAGCAATTACAAGAAGTATGATTTACAGTTTATTCCCTGGAGAAAAAATGGGCTACTTATTAATGTTTTGCGTCCCTGCCGACGGCAAACGCCCTGACCTGTTCCTTGGAAAACCAGGCTTATGGCAGTCAGCGGCGACTGATGGCACAGCTGTGAGCAGTGCTCCGCTCCAGCGCGAGGCTGAAACGAGCCGTGAGGCGCCGGGCGGATCGCGAGCGAGCAATATCCGCCGTGCCGGCAGCGCGGGCCGCTTAATGCCTGAATTATGGGTCCGCGCCGTGCTCGCCGCTTCCACAGCGGAATAAAGTTAACGCGGCAGCCAGGCTGGCAGCGGCCCCTACTGGCTAGGCTAGCCCGCGCTGCGCTGGGCTCCACATCACTGCTACCGGCTGCTCTCAGGGCGACAGAGATATGGAGGGCGATTTTCTTAACGGCGATCACCGTGAAAATTAGAGCGCACTGGTTGGGAGGTACAGTTGACCAGTGCCGTAATTGTATTAACAGCTTGTTGTCACAGGATATGACCAGCAAAACCCCAGTTCTTTAAAGAGACCTTCTACAGGGTGAGGCAAATAAAACTGGCCTGGAGAACAGAGTTCCAGGGTACAAAGAAACACAGCAGATGAAAGGAAATAAGTACTCTGACTATAGCTTATGTCGAAAGTGATCCTCTTGGTACTTCTGGGTCCTGGTCAGCGAGTTGCTGAAGGCCGATCAGAGACTGAATTATGAAATTGCTGCAGTCTCATCCCAAACGTTCTGCTGCAGTTCTTAAAGAGTGTGAGGGTTATGAAACTTCCTGACAGATTAAAACTGTGTGCCGGACCGAGACTCGAAATCGGGACCTTTGTCTTTCGCGGGCAATTGCTTGGGTAGCTCAGTTGGTAGAGCACTTGCCCGCGAAAGGCAAAGGTCCCGATTTCGAGTCTCGGTCCGGCACACAGTTTTAATCTGTCAGGAAGTTTCATATCAGCGCACACTCCGCTGCAGAGTGAAAATCCCATTCTGGAAATATCCCCTAGGCTGTGGCTAAGCCATGCCTCCGCAATATCCTTTCTTCCAGGAGTGCTAGTTCTGCAAGGTTCACAGGAGAGCTTCTGTGAAGTTTGGAAGGTAGGAGACGAGGTACTGGCAGAATTGAAGCTGTGAGGACGGGTCGTGAGTCGTGCTTGGGTAGCTCAGTTGGTAGAGCACTTGCCCGCGAAAGGCAAAGGTCCCGAGTTCGAGTCTCGGTCCGGCACACAGTTTTAATCTGTCAGGAAGTTTCATATCAGGGCACACTCCGCTGCAGAGTGAAAATCTCTTTCTGGGGACTAAGAGGGTTGTTGTGATACGCCTTAGACCTGAGGGTTCCCCACAAAGTAATCGTACACTGACAGATCAGGTGACCTGGGTGGCCAGTTGCTACCAGCTGTGTCACGGGTGAAGTTTGTGCAAAAGTGTTCCAAGGTTAGGTCGGCTTAATGGAGAGTTGCTTCATGCTGTTGAAAGTAACTGTAGGTCTTTTGCTCCTCCGTCAATGCTGGCACAAATTCAATCGTATCAACTCATCCAGGCCACTTTCATTTGCCCTACCCTCTATTAAAAGCTTCAAACGTCTGATTACAAATGAGTTAATATGATCAGTATTTGAGTATAAGCAGGTAAGTGAGAATATATGAAAGGTTTTAAACAATGCTTAAAGTTAGTCGGAAGTCGATACGTGCTCTCATAATGGAACACTGTATGAATGTAGTCTCGGTAATTTGCACCCCATTTTAAGTAAAAGCTAGTTTTTCACGTACCGAAACGTTTATGACGTCACATCTCTTAAACTATGTGGCGTACAATGGCATAATTTTGCAGGTATATTCAGCCTTATACTGTCTGGAAACTGCTTTGTGAATAGAGTCAGTAGTAAAGAATTAATAAAGTAAAACGTCATGCTTGATGGTGAAACCTGACAACATGAGCAGCGAAAATTTAGACATAGATAAACTTTTTTCTCTTTCATCATTTTGTGGGGGTTGTCATCGAGAAAATGCTCTCAGTCTCAGATATTGCGTGAATATATTTCGTGTATCTTGTACTGCGTGGGACATGCTATCTCAAGGGAGACACAGAGTTTCTGTGTTGTTCGCTTTATTCGGTTAAGCTTGTAACAAAAAAATTTACCTCTTAATCAGTGGATTATGACAGCATTTTAGATATTTAAAAAGTGTCAGTAACCATGCGAAATGTTGGAAATCAAATTTTTGTTACTTCAGGAAGCCGTTAGATAGGCTACCTGCAATGAGTTCTGGGTTCATGATAATTCGTTTGTAATACAAATCTGAGCTGTCCTCTTAGATTATGTGCAAATGACGATGGCGTTTCCCCACTAGAAGAGTTATCATAAGGCCAAAGCGTAATGCAAAAAGATTTAGAGAAAACATCTGTATCATTCTGAAAGTGCCTATTGGCCCTAAGTAATGAAAAGTGCTAGTTGGTTCACATGAGTATTAAAGAAAATCCTTTATGTTTCGGTTACACAACAAAGCACACAAGTTTATCTGTTCAACTACATCTTTATGAACACCGTAAATTGTAACAATCACACTGAAAGTGTTGTAGAGGTGAATTTGTTCTACTTGCACAATACTTAGAATATGTAACAAATCGACTGAGGAGGCTGCCTGCAGTACGCTTGTCCGTACTGTTATGTTGTATGGTTGGGCGGTGTGGGATCCTTACGAGATAGGATTGACGAAGAACGCCGACAACGTTCAGAATAGGGCAGATTGTTTAGTATTATCGTGAAGTAATATAGGGGGTGACACAGATAGGAAACGGTAGTGAAGTGGCTGTCATTTAAGGACAGGGGTATTTCGCTGTGGTGAGATCTTCTCAAGATACACTTCTTCACCTACGTCCACACATATACTTTGCGAGAAAAAGTACGATGCCTGGCGGAGGGTAATTTGTACCACTACTAGTCGTTTCCATTCCTGTTCCACTCACAAACAGAGCGAGGGAGAAACGACCGTCTATCCTTCGCTGGCGCCTTTGTCCCGCAATTTCGGCAGGGTCGGCGTTGTTACAATCGGATTTGACATGGTTAGTTTGAAGGGGTGGCCGGATGCCCTTCCTGCTGCCTCCCGGTACTTACCGGGACTGAATCAGTTGTACCACAACTATTTGCGTCTAGTGTAGACCATGAAATAATGCGAACGAGTTACAAATGTCTGCGTGTCGTGTAACTGAGGCGGAAAGTGGGAGGAGGAGGAGGAGGAGATTAGTGTTTAACGTCCCGTCGACAACGAGGTCATTAGGGACGGAGCACAAGCTTGGGTGAGGGAAGGATGGGGAAGGAAATCGGCCGTGCCCTTTCAAAGGAACCATCCCGGCATTTGCCTGAAACGATTTAGGGAAATCACGGAAAACCTAAATCAGGATGGCCGGAGACGGGATTGAACCGTCGTCCTCCCGAATGCGAGTCCAGTGTGCTAACCACTGCGCCACCTCGCTCGGTGCGGAAAGTGGGGACCAGCCCGGTATTCACCTTGTGGAATGTGGAAACCGCCTAAAAACCACATCCAGGCTGGCCAGCACACCGACCCCCGTCGTTAATCCGCTGGGTGGATTCGATCTGCGGCCGGCGCGCCTACCCGAGTCCAGCAAGCAGTACATTAGCGCTCTCGGCTAACCTGGCGGGTCAAACGACTGTCTATATGCCTCTGTTTTTTTCTTTGAGTAATCAGGTTTCTGTCTGGTTTGATGCGACCCACCACGATCCAGTACGTTGTCCTCTATGGCGAATTTTCATCAGAGGTGAGAGTATCAGGAGTGCTCCAGTGAAGCCTGATAGGACCGAAGCTATTTTTAGATCACCAAGGAGGTGGAAAATTTAAATCACATTAACTATGCTGTGGGTGCTCCATTAACCCAAAACTATGACCGTGATTTCACACCATTGATTTCCCAGTTGTTTTATGCTAAACCAATATCACATTCTTGGGAAGCATCCCTCGCTTCTTCCTTTTCATTGTTTCACAATTCCTATTAACTCCCTGAAGCTATTGCTATTTACTGTATTACCTTTAGAAATATAATGAATCAGCAGTAGATTTTTGATAACCCAAAAGAGCATTATCATCAAATGTGCTAATATTGTTACCAAAACTTCACCAGCAACCAGCGTTTATATTTGTAGTGAAAAGTCACAAATCTATGGCTATAAGTACCTACAGTACTTTCGAAGAATGTAAAAGAATTAGTTTTTCGACCCAATGCGTCTGGTAACTCTCCCTCGTCGTAATAGATTGAAGCTTTTTATCCATAGTGTCATCACAGATCCAATATCAAGAATAACTTACGGAAATAAACACGTAACTTCCATGTGCTCCATTTCAAGAGGCACCTTAAAAGGCTCGAAAACTAATTCACGTTACGAAACAAATGTCTAGAAATGTGCCCAGTCGACGTTTTCTGTAAGTACATTCAACACACATTCACGGGTTCTAGTACATACATATCTTTGTTCTACTATGTTAGACTTATGCACAAGGCTGAGTATAAGAAGTGTGTTTCACACAGTGTAAAGTTTTAACATTTTATTTGTCAGACACTCATATTCTCACACCTGATTGATTTTAAGTTTCATTGATCATCTGCCAGATTGTGACAACGATTGGTTTGTTCATATATATCTCATAACCCGATATTTCAAGTACTACACACATAAAAAAAGCATTTCATCACCCTCGTTCACAGAACTCATTAAGATAGACGTTGACTGTGAATACTGTATCACAAACATAATCCCTCATTACTGTTAAGAGATGTCACTAAACCCGAACCAAAAAGTAAACAACCATGCGTGAGCAGCGCCTATAAGACGGAGGGGGTCTGACAGACGATCCGTTCCAGGCATTCCACCAGGAAGGAGGTCCACTGCTGTGTGTTGTCTCTAGTTCAACCATGCCTAGACGGTCAGTACCGCCGTTCGATCGCATCCGCATTGTTACTTTGTGCCAGGAAGGGCTCACAACAAGGGAAGTGTCCAGGCGTCTCGGAGTGAACCGAAGCGATATTGTTCTGACGTGAAGCAGGTATAAAGAGACAGGAAATGTCGATGACATGCCTCGCTCAGACCGCCCAAGGGGTACTACTACAGTGGATGACCGCTACCTACCGTTCGGTGGAACCCTCACAGCAACGCCACCATGTTGAATAATGCTTTTCGTGCAGCCACAGGACGTCCTGTTACGACTCAAACTGTGCGCAATACGCTGCATGATGCGCAACTTCACTCCCGACTTCTAAGGCGAGGTCCATCTTTGCAACCACTACACCATGCAGCGCGCTACAGATGGGCCCAACAACATGCCAAATGGACCACTCAGGATTGGCATCACGTTCTCATCACCGTTGAGTGTAGCATATGCCTTAAACCAGACAATCGTCGGAGACGTGTTTGGAGGCAACCCCGTCAGGCTGAACGCCTTATACACACTGTCCAGCGAGTGCAGCAAGGTGGAGGTTCCCTGCTGTTTTGAGGTAGCATTATGTGGGGCCGACGAACGCCGCTGGTGGTCATGGAAGATGCCCTAATGGCTGTACGATACGTGAATGCAATCCTCCGACCGATGGTGCAACCATATCGGCAGCATATTGGCGAGGCTTTCGTCTTCATGGACGACAATTCGCGCTCCCGTTGTGCATATCTTGTGAATGATTTCCTTCAGGACAACGACATCGCTCGGTTTAGAGTGGCCAGCATGTTCTCCTGACATGAACCCTATTGAATATGCCTGGGATACATTGAAAAGGGTTGTTTATGGACGAAATGACCCACCAACCACTCTGAGGGATCTACGCGTAATCGCCACTGAGGAGTGGGACAATCTGGACCAACAGTGCTTTGATGAACTTGTGGGTAGTATGCCACGACGAATACAGGTACGCATCAAGGTAAGGGGACGTGCTACTGGGTATTAGAGGTACCGGTGTGTACATCAATCCGGATCGTCACCTCTGAAGGTCTCGCTTTATTGTGGTACAGCATGCAACGTGTGATTTTTATGAGCAATAAAAAGGGCGAAAATGATGTTTATGTTTATCTCCAATTTACTGTACAGGTTCCGGAACTCCCGGAACCGAGGTGATGCAAAACTTTTTTGTTGTGTGTATGTTCTGAAGATGGACAGTGGTGACTCAAAGTGTCAGTTTTGAAGACCGCATCTATCAGTAAAATTCTTGAAATACGGGATATACTGTGAAGTCAGTTTACCGAGGAGTCGCATGATTTGTAAAACTGTCAGAGCTACTCATCACCAATATCACCTTCATCACCGTCTTCTTCTTTCTTCTTCATCTTCATCCATTTGGCATTCAATGTTGAGTAAAGACCTTTTCTGGACTTTCATGAATTCGTCAACTGTGTGCAACCATGTAGTTACTGCATGTTTTGAAATTCCATCCACACTTTTTGCCTTTAGGTTGTCTTCTGGGTCTTATCTCTTGGAATGAAGCGACAGCTTCCTTGGTCTGCTTATAATTATTCACGTGGTTACACGTCCCGCTCTATTTCATATTCATTGCACGTACCCTTGCTCTCGTAAAGGACTATTAGAAATTATTCCATATTGATCTCTCGGTTCTATAGATCGTGTAAATTTCTGTGGTTATTGTCTCAGAACCATATAACAGCGCCCTTCTTAGAAGACGAAGATTGACGATTCGGCGACGGTGGAGCCTCATAGCAGTAATACTGGGGTGATTGTTTTTTCAATACGATATAGCAGTGGCTCATAAAAGATGGGTTTATATGACACAGTCGCAAGGATACCGCGGGCAGGCGTGATTCGTAAACTTCACGACTTTCAATATCCTGTCGACGAGTATTTGGTGTTCCTTCGATGTAACATGATATTTAGTACAGTGTTCGCTGGAGCACTTAAATACTTCATTAAGTTCCAAGATGCACTCAACAAGAGGATGGACATAAGGTTTTACGGTGGCCCAGCAACGATTGTGGTGGAACATCAACTTTAATAGGAAGCGTCGTTCTACGCAGTTAAGTGCTCTGACGCAGGACAAAGTCTGCTAGGAAGAGATAAGTCGCAAAACGTCGTTCACTGCGTCACTTACTTCGTTCCGCTGTCCAGTAAAAGGTTGCGATAAAAAAGGTTCTAAACACAACAGTTTGGGTTGATATCATTCCGTGGAAAGTAGCATACACACGCTGCAAGATTCGTTTCCACCAGTGGTGTGAGAAATTCTTTCACTGAAAGAGATCAGCTGTAAAAATACGTTGAACAATTCATCGGTCACGGTGAAACGCTTATTCATCTTGATTATACCAATAATTAAGCGTCAGGAGGTAGACACGCTGCTTGTATGATATGTGAGAGGCTCAACTATTCTGGCAGTATTGGCGAAAAATAAGAAGCGTCCAGCATGTATGGTAAAATGTAGAAATTTCACACTCCATTTTCTCTTACGAGTATCGTGTGAAAGAACTCTGAAAATCTTATTCTACTGCCAGTGCAGTCAGTCCCTACAAGCTGTTTCGAATAATCCTGCGTCAGATATCTGCATTTTACACTTTAAAATCGGCGTCTGTTGCGCGATTTTAAAAGGAAACAGAAATTCATTTAACTAATAGGATGTTGGAGGCAGCATAAGGAAATATATTTGCAGCCTTTCGAATAATGCTTTGGATGTAGTGTGACAGAGTAATTACCTTCAATTTTTCATTGATTTCAGAAACAAATACTTAGGATGAAAATACTACTAGAGTTACGATGAAGAAAAGCACAATCTAGTTTTCGAAAGTTGTTATGCTTCAGTACTGAAATTAAGTATCGACTTTTTCATTCTTCTGACATGTCTGTTGCGGCACGGGACGAATTCTTCTCCTGTGCCAACCTCTTCATCTCAGAGTAGCACTTGCATTGTATGTCCTAACTTACTTGCTTCATGTATTCCAATCTCTGTCTTCCGCTATAGTTTTTGCCCTCTGCAGCTGCCTCCAATACCATGGCAGGTAGCAGCATTTGCAATGGAGGGTATATAAAGAATGTCTGCGGGGCGCGGATTATAGTGCAGTTATTGTTGTAATGCTGAAGGCCGCGATTTCTCTTACTCCTGAAGGGGATGATCAGTAGCTTTCGGGCCATCAATGAAAGAATTTCGGAAGCAGATAAGTTTGTAAACTGTTCGCGTGCAGTCGCGGTTACAGTGTATCGTGATTGGCAAAACGGTGCTATCCAAAACCGGCGTTGAGGCAATTGTGGAGCATTACGGCACTGCAGAGGTGTGTACGGGCGAACAGATGTGCAATTGTTGAGCAAGTGGCCACCCACGTGAGTCAAGGGTAATCAACAGTTTCTCCTCAACGACTGATCAGCGAACTTTGCTACGTATAGGCCTCTGCACCATGCGTCTGGTTCATGCAATGCTGTTCATCAGCGCCGGCCGGAGTGGCCGAGCGGTTCTAGGCGCTACAGTCTGGGACCGCGCGACTTCTACTGTCGCAGGTTCGAATCCTGCCTCGGGCATGGATGTGTGTGATGTCCTTAGTTTAGTTAGGTTTAAGTAGTTCTAAGTGCTAGGGGACTGATGATCACAAGCGTTCAAGTCCCATAGTGCTCAGAGCCATTTGGACCATTTTTTGTTCATCAGCGACAAAGATTGGAATTTGCATGCCAGTTCCACAGATCGACATCCACTGAGTGGCTATAGGTGGCCGTTTCAGATTAATCATGATTTATGTTCGATCCGACAGATGGCTGTTGGCGTGTATGGCGTGATACATCGGTAAACAAACATTCTGCAACAATCGTCGGAAGGGTCCAGACGACAGAATTCTCTCGCTGATCACGTTATTCTGAAAGGGACAGTGGGTCAACACAAGTAAGGAGTTCGTTTTCGTCGGCACGATGGTATCTACCAACATGAGGTTGCAACCGAGAAACATAGTGCAGCTGGCTACATGCTGTATATGTCGGAACCTTCCAGAATGTTACTGACACTCTTCCTGCATGTGTTGCAGCGGTCCGCGCTATTCAAGTTTGTTATTCTGACATTTGACAGAGTGTCACTTAACGTGACAGAACCAGTGCATGTCATCACGTAACAGCGGCCAGGATGCAACTGAGATGCGGAACTACTCACAAGGTTACAAATATTTGGAAATCACTCCAATGATGTTGGAAGTTTCCATAAATAATGAAAGGGAAATGGAAACCACAAGACAAGACACTCTGCGAACAGGTTCCTAGTGGATATTGGCGTGCTACAAATAAGGTGCAGTACAGTATGAGTGGGAGCTGGTAGCCAACACAAAAATAGAACAGTCGGAGATGAATGGCCTACCCCGAGGCCTGGCGTGCACCAGCAACGAAGTGGTGAGTGTTATGCAGTAATAAATAATCTGCAAGAAAGACCTAGATAACAGAGCAAGTAAGTTGGTACCTGGTAATCAAGGAAGGCAGGATTTTGTAACGATTGTGGATGGGGCCGTAATCAGTTACTGTTGCTTCCCTTTTGCAATTAGACACATTTATTTTAAAGCGGTAATTCCAGACTCAGACATAAATAAAGGTATCACACGTTATCAATAAAGGAATAAACAACTGTGTAATTAATAGTACTTTCATTGCGTTACAATTTAGCAAATGAGCATAAAATACAGACACAGCAAATAATGTTGTAAGGGGGGTAGGGGGGTAAGACGTCAAACGGGCTGACTTGGGGCAGGAGAGGCATCATAGGACATTTTATTTTCTACTGTCTATACTTTTACAAATAAATTGATAAAACTTTGTCGGCATGACCAGGAAGGATTCAGGATTCACATTCGTAGCAGCGAAAGTTCAAAAACATAGCAAAATAATTTTATTTACATGTGAGATTTCATTATTTTTTCACTTACTATTGGCTGCATTTGTTGCTATAGGTACACTTTTCTTCATAAGTAAGAGAGACTGTTCGATGAATTTTCCACAGCATACAAACCATACTTACAGGTGTCTGAAACTCTAGAATCTATTTAATTTATAAAAATGAATGAGCTGTTTCGTTTTAAACTTTATGTTTAGAAAAAAATCATACTTTGTAGTTAATTATCTCAATTTTTACCACAGTTTTTAATAGATTTGGAAAATTCTAGTGTTTCATACACCTGTAAGTATGGTTTGTATGCCGTGCAAAATTCATCAAAGAATCTCTCTTACTTGTGAAGAAAAATGTACCTATAGCAACAAATGCAGCCAACAGTAAGTGGAAAAATTATGAAATTTCATATCTAAAAAAAATTATTTTGTTATGTTTTTGCACTTCCACTGCTATGAGTGTGAATCCTGAATCCTTCCTGGTCATGCTGACAAAGTTTTATGAATTTATTTGTAAAAGTATAGACAGTAGAGAATAAAATGTCCTGTGGTGCGTCTCCTGCTCCAAGTCGGCCAGTTTCACGTCTACCCCCCTTAAAAAAAGCCAATGTGATCCCAATCAGAATTTTAAGACAAGTAACCACAGTCACGGCTGAAGGCCTTTAATGCCAAGAACGGCAGTTATAAAAAAAATTAACAAACATACTGTAAAACAGCAATGCAATAGCAAACGTTAATTTAAAAAAAGACCGGCAACTGATCAACAAACTTGTAAGACAAAATGATGGTAAACGTGGTAGCACAATCATTTAAACTTGCTGTAACGCCAATAATGGCAATTATATTAAAAAAATTTAGAAACATACAATAAAACAGCCAATGTAATAATAAAATCACAGACGGTGCACCAGGAATCAACTTCTGAGTAGGTCCGGCAGAAACACTTTCGCAATCAGTGAGGTAGGCAGCCAAGAGTTGCATTCACTTCACAAGATGGTAACTCAGACTAGTGGCAGTCTAACGATTGACTAATAATAATCTTGCTGAGGCTACCTGACGTCCAATAAACCAAATGCAAAGATATGAAAATATGTCAAAGCCGGAACCGGTGGTCTGGACTCCGCCAACAGAATACTGTGCTTGGAGCACCCAAAACGAGAAAGGAATCACTACCACCAGAGTAGAAGAATCGCGAACCAACTTACAATAAAGAAAGCTGTCAAAACTGCACGCTTCACCGGACAGTAGTGGCATGGTGGGAAAACGTACACTCCCGTTACATACACTATGGGGCGTTAGCGGCCACGGGGCAGGAGAAATACCGGTGGTTGAACGTAACAAATAGTAACAAACTGAACGCAATAAATAATAATTAGAAGTCGAGGAAAGCTAATCAGATCCGCCTTCCCCAAGCACTCCACTCGCTGCTCTTCACCTCGGCAATAGTATGAGCAGCAACACGAACCCAAGTCACTGGAGAATCACGAGATCTCACAATGGTGGAGGTTCCTCTACTTGAATCCAAATGCACTCGAAGCTTGTAGGATCCGGTTTACGACGAGGTCGTGCACTCTCGTGACCACAGGCCTTCGGTTCGGCAGTCCATGCGCGTCGCCAGCGGTCCCAGCATGTTCTAGAACTGCGTGGACCTGGCTCCGTCAGAGTCCCCCTACCGAACTGCAAAATGACACGACCCGGAAGAACAACAACGTCGCTCCAAAGATAGGGCCACAGTTACTACACATCGATAACCGCCGCTGCTGCCACTAGCAGACAGACAACGCTTCCGAAACCTAGTGGCGCCAGTCAACACGAGAAGAAGATATACAACCGCAGCCATGTCAACTAAACCTACAAACAGCACCAACGCGAGCCGCAGCACGGCTCATAAGTATTGCGTGTCTTCGGCTGTATGTAATATAACGGAAGAACGAGACAAGTCTGCATTTGTCTCTATTAATTAACGAATACAGGTGATTCTTTAAAAACGCCTCTGGTGGTTAGAAGCCGATATTTTTAGAGTAAGTGGAACGGTTTGCTAGAATGAAAATCAGGCCAATGAGCCGTAAGAGGTATGTCGCTGCAGACGAATCTCCCAGCAGAGTATCTGTACGTGAGAAATGAACGGTTTAACACATTCAGCACTGCTATCACTCCTCGTAGACTTTGTAGGTGAACTGGTGATTTTCTAGCAAATTTAAGAATAATTACACAACAGTCAAGCATCCTAGAGGCACACATCTAGCATCGTTTCACACCCTTTTCTTCATAGGTTAGCAAATATGCTTGTTTATACATATGTTCGTATCAGTACTGCTACACCAGCGTTGCCAGAACATGAAGAATCTTCTCCCTCCCATCACTTTGAAAATATTTTTACATTTTCTCACGAAGATTTGCAGCAAAAATAAGAACCAAAAGATGACTTTACACGCACATACTCGTATTTTATGATCAAAAATGGACACATGTAAACTATACATAATTTACTTCCAAATGGTAGTCTTCAAAGTATTGTGATACGCAAAGCCCAACATTACCGTCTTTGTGTCACCGTCTGCTTTATTTTATTGTCCGCTCGTCGGTCTCTTTCTTTCCTTTGCCAGAGAAGACCTTACAGCAGCACACAGCATTTACTTTGTTGGTTGCAGTGGTTGGTGGATAGTACCTTTTCCGGAAAATGGATACCAAAATTTCTATCCGCGCAAGCGGTTGGTGTTGGTTCCAGTGATCGAGTGTCTCCTACTGCAGCTACCAAGTCCATGGTAACTTTTTTTCATAAATTCCAATAGAGACACCCTTTTCTCGGTGACATCCGTGTACAACATAAAACCATTCACAGTACACATTAGAAAAACGTATGAGACAAGTTTTTTCCACCGCTTCATTGTTTACCTTGCAAATGCGTAGTAGTTCTAGAGTTGACTGACGTGGTCTGCAGGCGTCTTGTTCATGTTGTAATCTATGACAATGTTTGGCTTTATTGTTCTTTAAAATCCTTATTCTGACCGTACTGAGCACTCTTTGTTGGTTGTCTGTGTTTTATGGAGAGGCTATATGCATCACGCGTATTTGTCGATTTGAACGCTAGCATAGTAGCCTTTCTCAAAAAATTCACACTTATTTTTCCATTTGAGCGCTAGAATACGAGCCTTTCTCAAAAAATACGTTTCATTTTGCTTCACAATCCTTGATGTGCAGCTTGTTTCGAGGTCCTCACTGTTCTTCATGACGGTTCCGACAGTTACTGTCTGATGTTACTACAACATTTTCAGTCAAGGCACACATAGGCACACTTGTAAATCGACTCCTCCTGCATTTAGAGGACAAAATGTGAACTACTACGTCAATCCCATTGCCGGCAGTCGTGTAGCATGTGGGAAAACACATTTCAGCGAATGACAAAGCTGTGCCTGTACGGGATAGGGGCACCGCCCACACGACGGTACATGCACTCCCATATGGCGTACGGGAATGGTGCCTAATGTGTGAACCATTTCTTGTCTTAGTATTTCTTTGTTTGCTAACAATCCTCTCCGTACGACTCGCTTTTCCTAGGTGACTGTGGAAGGCTTTTACTCCGTGTAACGTTCTTGCAATGAAGGCAGCCCACCATTTCGCTCAAGTCCTGTCTGTAACTAACGAGGACGCGACAGGCAGAACACGAGAAGTATGCAAACACTTTATGGGATATTGCCATCTATATTTGCCACTCTACTCGCCAGTAAAGCTGCCACAACATTTTCTGACGTTTGGAGTGAAACTGGAGTCAATAAAGGTGAAGCGAGCGAACAAAACAATTGTACGGCTTTCAGCAAGAAGGCGGCCAGCGATAGCCGAGGGCGAGAAGAAAAACCGTCAGAGGGGATTGGAGACCCCAGAGTAGCGAGCTGCGGCCGGTGATAAGGCGAGCGGCCAGGGAGGGGGGGGGGGGGAAGTCGGCTCACCGGGTCAGTAGGCGCTGAGCGTGAGTCAGCCCAGCCCTGACGCAGTCCGCCACCATTCTCAGGACAGCAACAGAGTGCGCAAGGGGTGCGTCAAAAAGGACAACACGACTTGGGAACTGTTTGAAGAGTCCAAGTCTGCGACAACTAAGCTACATAATTTTCGTACAGAGTACTGTAAACACCCTCCCTGCAGCGCTACTGTTTATGAGTAGCATACGTGTTTTATTGAAACTGGATGTTCGCTAGGCCATAAAAATCCTCAGGAGCATCTGACGATGTCGTAGAGCAAGTGAGACAAAGCTTTGTGAACGGCCGTACATAATCGACCTGACGTGCTTCTCGAGAGCTGGGTATCTCGCATGTAACTGCCTGGCGTGTGTTAAGAAACGGTTGCATCTCAAACCGCACAAGTTTACTATGGTGCAGGAAGTAAATACACCAGTAGTGTTGCTCATAAGGACCTTTGGTTTGTAAATGTTACAATGGTGGATGATGATGAAGATATCATTAAAAAGACTATTTTCGGATGTGAGCTGAATTTTATGTAAGTGGTGAGGTTAATAAATGCAACTGTACGGTCTGCGCAAGTCAAAATTCACGGAAACCCTGGAACAACAACGTGATAACAATAAAATGAATCTGCCTTGTGCACTGAGCAACAGCAAAGTTTACTGACATTTCTTTTTACAACAGAAAGATATCAACGGAATCATGTATTTAGGTATGCTGGAAAACTTTTTAATCCTCCGAATTGACGTTATTGGCCGAGAACGCACGGTATTGTTTATGTAAGGTGGCGCCATTACCTCTGCGACCTCCGGAACTTCCTAAATGTCCACTTTCCATATAAGTGAATGGGCCGATGTGCGCCAATTGCAAGGCCTCACGTTCATCGGACTTCATCAAAGATACCGTGTTTGTCCAACCTTTATGGGCTCGTATACCAGAGCTCAGAGCTGGAATCTACCTTGCAACTGAATACGCCACGCCTGAAATGCGGCAGCAAGTTTGGCAAAAATCCATTTTCGATGGGATGTCTGCCACATAACTAATAACCAACGGATGTGATATAAGGTAAAAAAAATTGTAAACTTTTTATTTTACTATAAAATGACTCCAGAAACATGTTTCCAAGTTATTTGAATTAATCAATGTGAGTTTTCAAAGTTGTAAAATCCTTTTTGATACAACCGATATACAGAGTAAACCATGTTTATATCTTGACACGTTACAAGTCTCCCGCACTACTAATAAATAAAAATTAAAGATCCGAGGGACTTGGATTGTGCGCATTTGGTTCTCTATGCAATGGCTGGGGCGGCAGCGGCTAGTGAGTAGTAACGCTTACAGAGCTAAACCTTCACTCATATTCTTGAAGTTCACCTTAACGAGATCCAAGAAGGACAAAGCATTGGTGCTGGTGAACATCAGCAAGCGCTAAGGACAGTCAACTGTGCTTGCGTCGACAGTTAGCACAACGTTTATTCAAAATATTGTTCAAGAAAATGAGAAAACAGACATAGTTAGTCATACACCAATAATTCCAATAAATTTTTTGAAATTACAATTAAAATTGACAGGATTCACATCAGGCTGACTGACTAAAGGAAACAGGAATTAAATACAGGATGATTACGTCATGATGATACAGATTTTCAGGATTGATAAAGAAGGGTAAATGTCTCACTTTGAGGTAAAGGACCCTGGTCCGGAAACGACCGAGGCGAAAGTTATAAGCGAAAATCGTTCTGATACCTCTGACAGGGAACCTCCTCTACTACTAACTCTTTGCTTTCCATAGTTTGGAAGAAAGTAATATAGGTCAAAACAAAAAAGAAAGTCCAGTAAACTTGGGCTTCTAAGTGCATACCTTAAGAGCTAGATGCACTTGTTTATCTTTGCTATTTGAAACACCTCTCTTCTATGGCGTAAGCTAATTCTGAAAAGAAATATTACACCATGAGAGTTTCGACTGCCTATCATTTAACAAGTATGGGTTATTACCAGTTCATCGTTAAACACCATTTGACAAATCAACATCTATCCGCAAAGCGGCAGTGTTTCGACGTTGCCTTGAACATACCTCTTTCGCAATCTTACACCACTGAGCTGTAGTAAATCAACTAAGAAATGAAAATGAAAGATGCCCTCCGGAGCGGGGGTGGTTCGAAAGAAACATGTGTTTGTCTAGGAAGGCCGACAGAGAAAGGGAAAAAAAATGGTCAGGTGCGAGTGGCACTCACGCCCTGAGGGCTCCATATAAACTTAATTATGTACGTAAACAGTTCACACGTCCCGGCAAACGAGGATCTAGACGGCTTTTACCTGTTATTGACACCAATACTGGCAAGATATCGGTCCCGGGAGTTCCGAGACTTTCGAGAATGCTTTAATTTTAAGTTAGAAGTCGGATAACAAATAATAAAAGAAATTTAGTGACTTTCTTCCTTTACTTGTCCTGTGAAATCTTGCTTCCTGCTGAATTTCATGATTCTATGTCAACGGGAGGTACCACATACGTTTTAATGAGTGTGTTTGCGAATATCAAAACATGTGAAATTAATATCCGTATCTTTTGATTGCACTGACTTAGAAGCTTAAGCCACAGACCATAGCGTGTGATATAAATTTCAACTTGACACGTCTATACGTTCCTGAGAAAATATGTCTTTTACAACCAGACAGACAGATGGATAAGAAAAGGGCTGGATGAGGGATCCGTTGCTACCAAGTGAGATACGAAATCCTAAAAACAAAAGTAAGTGAAAGCACGTAAGGCTAAGTTAATGGCTCTTATTGTTGCCACCCACATAATCCGAAGGAGGGAGCTCCATATTAGCAATGGATGGTGACCTATTGGGCAAGTGTTGTAAGGGAAGATCGAGATGGAGAGACCGGAACGAGCCCTAGGCCTAAACCTGGATGATGATGATAATGAAGAAGAAGTATTCATAAGTTCTATAATTTAAAACAACAACCAATCACAAGCATGATTTAAAAAGATTTATTTGAAAGAAAAATTATTAGTGGCCGATCATTAAAATGTCATAATACTATTTATGATACAGAATGCAACTTCAGATTCGATCTTTATCCTCAGTTTTATCACTGTAACAAGATAATACAAGGGTTGGAACTTAAATAGTGGCAACTACTTATTCACAACCGATACAAAAGAGTTACATGTTACTGTCCTTCAAAGTAGTCACCAGCGTTGTGTAGAGCCCGTTGCCAGCTATGTCGAAGGCATAGTGTACCGTTATCAGAGCCTGTTCTGTTAATGGTGCTAATGGAGCGGTCTACTGCCTGTCGAATCTCTGGAACAGTTCTGAAGCGAATGCTATGAAGTGGCTCCTTCATCTTCGGAATCAAATCAAAGTCACAAGGACTTCAGTCCGGGAAGTATGGTGGATTGTACAGTACTTCCCAGTCACGTTGACCGAACAGAGCAGCCACAGCTTGCACTGTATGCGCCCGAGCATTGTCGTGCAAAATGATGGACGGGTTGCGCAGAAAGTATCGCCGCTTTAGTTGGTGCTCCAAAAACGAACATGAATACGACTTAAGTCCTTGTGATTTGGATTTGATTCCGAAGATGAAGGAACCACTTCGTGGCATTCGCTTCAGAACTGTTCCATAGATTCGACAGGCAGTAGGCCGCTCCAGTCGCCCCATCAACATAACAGGCTATGCTAACGGTATACTACGCCTTACACATCGCTGCAACGGGTTCTGCACAACGCTGGTGACTACTTTGCAGGACAGTAACTGGTGAAAACATGTAACTCCGCAGAACAAAATATGTGGTTGTTATGTAGGCCAGTCAGCCTCGTAAACTGACAACGGTCGGGAGAGCAGTGTGCGGACCACATGCCCCTTCGTATCCGCATCCGATGACGCTTATTGGCTGAGAATGACACGGCGGTCGCTCAGTACCGTTGTGCCTTCCGAAGCCTGCTCGGACGGAGTTCATATGTAGTTGAGTGCTCTGATGTCAAGGTGAAAACCGTTGTCCGTTATCACTTAAAGTTTTTTCTGTAAAAGCACCTTCATCTGAATTCTGCTGTGTTATTAGTGTTGTCGCTGTGCTTACCATATTCTGTTATTATAGGAATCTTACAGCCTAGTGGCGGGAGTAGAGACAGCCACTTGAGGGAGGTAAAGGGAAGCTGCAGTTACATCAATCAGTCGACTAGGGCTATCTCACTATGAGACCACACAGTATCGTTTCCTGCCGTGTGTACATGCACTAATGTGAAGAATTTTGTTAACGCGTGTTAGCGTCTTTCTTATACTCAGTGATGTCTAGGAAGGGCATTAACTCACCATATCTTTTCTTTTATGTGTGTGGGTAGCATACGAGGAAGTCTCAAAGACATCACATTTCACGGACCTTCAAAAACGCTCTCAAGTTATGCTCTGAATCAAAGGTAGATGAAGGTTGCTCACGTTGCTCCCGCTGTTTAAGAGGCTAGTTGAATGGAACCCACGCATCTGTGCCTTTTGCCGTACCATAATTGTGGTGGGGACCTAAAGACCACATCCCAGATTGATACTTTTCTTTAATGAAAGTAAAAGGAATCCCAAGTAAATCAAAACACACAATTTGTTATCCAAATTTAGAATCCGCAATTCGCATAGTTCCTCACTCTGATTCTCTCCTAGTTCCAAAACCAGCTACAGAATTGACCTGGAAGATGAAACGACGGTAGTGACAGACCTACAGATAATCTTACGTACACGCCATCTGTAACAAACACCTAAATCTTTCGGCGAGACAAACAGAATTCAAGAAAAGAACCGGTTACAACCAACACTAGTTTAAAATCCACAAACGACATTCTGGTCTTTCTGCCTTTCTCTCAATGGCAGAGAGTTAATTATATTCTAATGACATAAATGAACCACTTACAAAATTTCAGATTATTCGCAATCCGGAAGAATGGCGTCTATTTACATATTCCCCAAAGAGTTGTCTCAAAGGTTCTCTTACATAACGGAAGCGAGATACCTTCGACACCAAATGGCCCATTCTGTTGAGTTATAGGAAACCTACGAAAACATGAGTCTAATCCTGAAGCGTATTGGCTAGTCGAATCACAAATGGAAAATCCTTGGTGATCTCAAGGTTATGGGACTTCTGGGAATGCAGACTGGTTACACAAAATATTGCTGTTTCTTGTATCACTGGGGTATTAGAGCAATGAAAGACCCTTGAGAAAAATTTTCAATCCTGGTTATAAAAATGTGTTACATGAACCCCTTGTTTACGAAGACAATGTGCCGTTACAACAATTCAATCTGAAATCAGGCTTTATAAAGAATCATGTGAAGTGGACTGCAAAAAATTAAAGAAGAAATTATCATTGTCAATAATGGCTCTGAGCACTATGGGACTTAACATCTGTGGTCATCAGTCCCCTAGAACTCAGAACTACTTAAACCTAACTAACCTAAGGACATCACATACATCCATGCCCGAGGCAGGATTCGAACCTGCGACCGTAGCAGTCGCGCGGTTCCGGACTGAGCGCCTAGAACCGCTAGACCACCGCGGCCGGCAAATTATCATTGTCCTCAGATTCGTGACCTCATGAAAGATATTAGCTTGGAACAGTTGTTGAGAAATACTGGGAAGTCAGCTTGGGTTGCTTTTAAAGTTTATGCTACAGTTTCTTGGTATACATAATGGCTGAGAATTACAAGGAACTGATGGAACACATGCTGGCCAGTTAAATGTCCTTGTCTCTGAAATTACATTTCAGTCTTTTCCCATTTGTATCTACTCCCACCTGAACTTGGAGGTGTCAGTGGCGAACATGGTGAGCGATTTCATAAAGATATCATTGCCATGCAGAAAAGAAATAAGGGAAGATGGTTACCAAACCTTTTGGTGGATTGCTGCTGGACAATCCTACAAGAACATACCGCCGTTTGAGTCTCGTACAGATTCCCGTATGGAGGACATAGTGATAGACATCCCTGGGGTTGTGAAGCAGCTGAATGGGTTGAAAATAAATAAATCGCCAGGTCCTGATGGGATTCCAATTCGGTTTTACAGAGAGTACTCTACTGCATTGGCTCCTTACTTAGCTTGCATTTATCGGGAATCTCTTGCCCATCGTAAAGTCCCGAGCGACTGGAAAAAAGCGCAGGTGACGCCTGTATATAAGAATGGTAGAAGGACGGATCCTCAAAATTACAGACCAATATCCTTAACTTCGGTTTGTTGCAGGATTCTCGAACATATTCTCAGTTTGAATATAATAAATTTCCTTGATACAGAGAAGTTGCTGTCCATGCATCAGCACGGCTTTAGAAAGCATCGCTCCTGCGAAACGCAACTCGCCCTTTTTTCACATGATATCTTGCGAACCATGGACGAAGGGTATCAGACGGATGCCATATTCCATGACTTCTGGAAAGCGTTTGACTCGGTGCGCCACTGCAGGCTCCTAACTAAGGTGCGAGCATATGGGATTGGTTCCCAAATATGTGAGTGACTCGAAGACTTGTTAAGTAATAGAACTCAGTACGTTGTCCTCGATGGTGAGTGTTCATCGGAGGTGAGGGTATCATCTCGAGTGCCCCAGGGAAGTGTGGTAGGTCCGCTGTTGTTTTCTATCTACATAAATGATCTTTTGGATAGGGTGGATAGCAATGTGCGGCTGTTTGCTGATGATGCTGAGGTTTACGGGAAGGTGTCGTCGTTGAGTGACTGTAGGAGGATACAAGAAGACTTGGACAGGATATGTGATTGGTGTAAAGAATGGCAGCTAACTCTAAATATAGATAAATGTAAATTAATGCAGATGAATAGGAAAAAGAATCCCGTGATGTTTGAACACTCCATTAGTAGTGTAGTCGATTAAATATTTGGGTGTAACAGTGCAGAGCGATATGAAGTGGGACAAGCATGTAATGGCAGTTGTGGGGAAGGCGGATACTCGTCTTCGGTTCATTGGTAGAATTTTGGGAAGATGTGGTTCATCTGTAAAGGAGAGCGCTTATAAAACACTAATACGATCTATTCCTGAGTACTGCTCGAGCGTTTGGGATGCCTATCAGGTCGGATTGAGGGAGGACATAGAAGCAATTCTGAGGCGGGCTGCTAGATTTGTTACTGGTAGGTTTGATCATCATGCGAGTGTTACGGAAATGCTTCAGGAACTCGAGTGGGAGTCTTTAGAGAAAAGGAGCCGGTCTTTTCGTGAATCGTTACTGAGGAAATTTAGAGAACCAGCATTTGAGGCTGATTGCAGTACAATTTTACTGCTGCCAACTTATATTTCGCGGAAAGACCACAAAGATAAGATAAGAGAGATTATGGCTCGTACAGAGGCATATAGGCAGTCAATTTTCCCTCGTTCTGTTTGGGAGTGGAACAGGGAGAGAAGATGCTAGTTGTAGTACGAGGTAACCTCCGCCACGCACCGTATTGTGGATTGCGGAGTATGTATGTAGATGTAAATGTAGATGTAGAAGAAATTTTATCATCCACCAACAAACGGAAAGTTTCCAAGAAAAGTTTCTAACATGTATGTGCATTTCGAGCTTTATTCAATTTTCTCGTACTATTTTCATTTTATGCTTTGTAATACAAACAGTCACTTTTGTTACATGATCTATATATTAAACAATTACAGATTCCTCCTATATTGATACTGAGTCGTTTCCAAATTTCTCGAAAGCGGTATGCGTGGCGTATCTTTTCCAGAAAAACTGGTACGTGATGCCACATTTCTGATTTGATTTTCGCAATCAGCGTATGTGATTTAGTAAAGAAACACTCTTTCTTCTCGCGGCAAGACACAAAGACCAATTTCGCTGCACAGTGTAATCTACTCACTGTAAGAGATACAATCGCAAGTCAAAGGCCTAACACAATACTCAGTTATTAAAATTCAAAACTGCGTATAGTGTTCTGATAATGGGAATTGACAGCTCGCAAATCACCCAGACAAGTTATCCATCATTTCAGAATAAGGGCGGTTAGCTTCTGCTTGAAGATTTTATACGAAATTTCAAACCCTTTGGAAACATTTTCACGCTGACGCCCACACATAATACTGAAAGGAAAGAAAGTTCATCGCTTACTACGTTTTCGCTATTCGTGGAACAAAAGTTCAGTATCACGCATTAAGTTTTAATTTATTATTTCCTTACTACCAGCTCTATTAACACTATATCATGCAGATAGTACGTACATATATAAGTGAATGTATCTACAAACTTGTTTCATTGTATGACACATATTTGAGGATATAGAACGTCACAGACATTGATATGCGTACAAAACTACCTTTTCTTAAAACGGTTATTTAGAGAATCGGGGCGAGAGGGGGATTATAAGGTGTGGGGTTACTGCTACATTGCTGTTTAATGATGACGCACTGCTGTTCATACCTTCGTAAAGAACAAATAAACAAGAAAGCTAGCAACGCTGGTTAATGTCCCACTGGTATCCAAACAACATTTGCTTAATTTTTCGTCTTCTTCATTTTAATGATTGCTTTGGCCTGGGAGATCATATGCGTTCTCTGCATTCCTCCACTAGTCATTTATGTTCCTGGCTTTCGTGGTCCACTCTCCTTTCCTTAGGTGCCACGACTAAATATCCCTATTGATATTATCTTTCCACCTCCTCTGTGGCCATCCTCCGCCTCTTCTGCCCGTCACGCTTCCTCAGTATACTTCTTGCGGAATTCTTTTGTCTTCCATCCTAATTATGAATCTTTGTTCTTCAGCCTTCAACCAGTTTTAGATTGTGACTATAGGTCTTCCAGTTCCTTGGTTTTTAACCCGTAAGCTCCTAAACCTTGAAATATCGAATGTGACATTCACTGGGGAGAGTGATATCTACTACAAAGACTTAAAACTTTGGGTTAAGTTTAACTGAAAAATGAAAAACATTTGTGGAATCTGGTAGAAGAAGTTCTTGAAAACAATCTTTTCTTTCAAAATCTTAAAATATAACGTCAGTAGGGTACTCCCCCATTGCTATTGCAGGGGCTAATATCCTCCATTCCTCTGACTAGGTGTCCCTCGTGGGGCGAAACAGTCTCCTTAACGTCTTACTCTCGAAGACTAGTAGTTTTTGTTCGTTTTCATTAGTGTAAATACTTCAGTGTCATACAGAGCTACTGAGAGCATTACACTCTGATATAATCTTATTTTAAAACTTCTCGAAACCGCGCTACTGCTCAGTACGTCCTACAAGTGAAAATGTGCTCTATTTTGCTCTGCTTGCCGCTGCCATCCGTGCCTTAATTTCAGTTTACATTCTACTCAGCTCATGAAAACGCTTCCAAAATCTTTATATATGTCTGTTCTTTTAAAAGTTACTTCATCGTCATTAGTATACCACCATTTGGTGCCTTACTCGTGACTGTGTACTCACTTTTCTTCTCACTAATTTGTAAACATACTTTCCTTGCAATATTCCTGTAAGAAGTCGTCATGAGCTGCAAGTCCTTTTTGCTGCCACTAAAAAGAAGAGCATCGTCCTCAGATGCAAGCCGATTTATTGTGTTATTACCAAATTTTTGTTGTGCTTTCTCTATCTTTTCCGAAATTAAAAAGCGTTATAGATATGGCATCTTCTTGTCTTCTTGAGAAAAATTCATATATTTCGTCAAGATAAATTGGGCGCCCTGATCAGCCTTTCTGGGCAGTGGTACTTGGTGGTGACAGTTTAAGTGCAGTTATTCACAGAAGTCCAGTGTGAGCTGTAATTATCTTACGCAACAAAACGTGACTGATATTCTTATGCATTAATGCGGAACCGATTTAAACTGAAAAAGAAAAAAATTCCAATTTTTGTCACCAGGTGCAAATCTGGCGCTGTTAATGCAAGAAAGACGTATAAAAATGTTTGCCTATTTAACAGATCAGGAATGGGATGTGTGCAGAAAAGATAGAAAAGTGAGAAAGGCCTCCTGTTGTTTTTATTATTACTCCAGAAAAGGTTCAAATGGCTCTGAGCACTACGGGGCTTAACTTCTGAGGTCATCAGTCCCCTAGAACTTAGAACTACTTAAACCTAACTAACCTAAGGACGACACACACATCCATGCCCGAGGCACGATTCGAACCTGCGACCGTAGCAGTCCCGTTGTTCCAGACTGTAGCGTCTAGAACCGCTCGGCCACTCCGGCCGGCTATTAACTGCAGCTTACATTATTTGTTCAATATGAGCACAGGAGAAGGAGTCGAAGAGATGTTGTACAGCGCCAGATTTGCACCTGGTGGCCAGAATCGGAACTAATTTTTTTCCACGTGCATATAGGTTCCCCATTAACGCAGTAGCATATCTACCAAGTTTCGCTGCCATAGGATAATTACAGCCCACACTAGACATCTGCGAATAACTGCAGTTTTATTATAACCGACGGGTTTGTTACATAGGGCTAATCGTATTGTCTCATAAGCACCTGTAGCTACACTACTGGCCATTAAAATTGCTACACCACGAAGATGACGTGCTACAGACGCGAACATTTAACCGACAGGAAGAAGATACTGTGATATGCAGATGATTAGCTTTTCAGAGCATTCACACAAGGCTAGCGTCGGTGGCGACACCTACAACGTGCTGACATGAGGAGAGTATCCAACCGATTTCTCAGACACAAACGGCAGTTGACCGGCGTTGCCTGGTGAAACGTTGTTGTGATGCCTCGTGTAAGGAGGAGAAATGTGTACCATCACCTTTCCGACTTTGATAAACATCGGATTGTAGCCTATCGCGATTGCGGATTATCGTATAGCGACATTGCTGCTCGCGTTGGTCGAGATCCAATGACTATTAGCAGAATACGGAATCGGTTGGTTCAGGAGGGTAATACGGATCCCAACGGCCTCGTATCACTAGCAGTCGAGATGACAGGCATCTTATCCGCATGTCTGTAACGGATCGTGCAGCCATATCTCGATCTCTGAGTCAACAGACGGGGACGTTTGCAAGACAGCAACCATCTGCACGAATAGTTCGACGACGTTTCCAGCAGCATGGACTATCAGCTCGGAGACCATGGCTGCGGTTAACCTCGACGCTGCATCACAGACAGGAGCTCGTGCGATGGTGTACTCAACGATGAACCTGGGTGCACGAATAGCAAAACGTCATTTTTTCGGATGAATCCAGATTCCGTTTGCAGTATCATCATGGTCGCATCCGTGTTTGGCGACGTCGCGGTGAACGCACATTGGAAGCGTGTATTCGTCATCGCCATACCGGCGTATCACCCGGCGTGATGATATGGGGTGCCATTGGTTACACATCTCGGTCACCTCTTGTTCGCATTGACGGCACTTTGAACAGTGGACGTTACATTTCAGGTGTGTTACGACCCGTGGCTCTACCTTTCATTCGATCCCGGCGAAACCATACATTTCAGTAGGATAATGCACGACCGCATGTTGCAGGTCCTGTACGGGCCGTTCTGGATACTGAAAATGTTCGACTGCTGCCCTGGCGAGCACATTCTCCAGATCTCTCACCAACTGAAAACGTCTGGTCAATTGTGGCCGAGCAACTGGCTCGTCACAATACGCCAGTCACTACTCTTGATGAACTGTGGTATCGTGTTGAAGCTGCATGGGCAGTTGTACCTGTGCACGGCACCCAAGCTCTGTTTGACTCAATGCCCAGGTGTATCAAGGCCGTTATTACGGCCAGAGGTGGCTATTATGGGTACTGATTTCTCAGGATCTATGCACGCAAATTGCGTGAAAATGTAATCACATTGCATTTCTACTATAATATAATTGTCTAATGAATACCCGTTTATCATCTGCATTTCTTCTTGGTGTAGCAATTTTAATGGCCAGTAGTGTATAATAGCTCTGCATGTTAGAAATGTAGAGACGGGCACAGGCCGTAGTCAGTGTGGAGGCACGTGAACCTTGGGCGACGGCACCTCCCTGTGTTCCCACCCCGGTGTACTTTTCGCCCTCCGAGTGAGCGAGAGCTCTCGAGTCGCAATGAATGGGGCGGCCCTCGCGTCGCGAGAAAATATACTAATTACGCGCGAGGACTTGGCGCCACGGCGCGTCTGTCTGCGGCAGGCGGCGAGGCGCGTAGGCACCGCCGGAGCTGCTGCTCCTTGAGACGCCGCCGTCTCCGGGCTCCGGGCGGCCGATGCTCACAATGGGCGACGACAATGGCGGCAATTTGGGCGGCGGGGGTGTGGGCAGGGGGGGGGGGGGGGGGGCGGCTGGGCTCTTCACGTCATGGGCGGCTGGCGGCGCCTTTCGCTCCACCCCACCCCATCCCGCCACCACTGTGCCTGCTCTCAGCCGGTGCCGTGATTGCAGGACAATTTAACCAGCGAGCGAGCAGCCACTCCGTCTCGTCACTCTGTTATTAACCGCACATGGAGATGACGCCTGTAGCTCATCGCGTGGTTCACGAGGCGGGTACTGGCAAAGCACGCACATTCGTTAGCGAGTGAATCAGGGACAACCGCTTTTTTGGACAAAATAATTTTGGGTATCCTGCCGCGTCGCCGTAACTACTAAAACAGCTAATTGGCGACGTTTCGACCTACTTGCTGCAGTCTTCTTCAGGGCGGTTCACTACTGTGTACTGGTGAATGTCTTGCTTTATACACTGTCGTTTTCGATTCTGTGGTTGTTACCGACATCACATATCTGAGATGTCACTTAACAATTTGAAGAGGTTGCTATGAAGGGGAATGACTGTATGGGGAGGTATTGCCTGTGCTACCCTGGTGGCTGACCAGAAGGCTCTAGTAGGTGATTGGTAGACGTAACTGCTCCCTGTTGCCTGTGCCACTCTGGTAAGTGACCGGTGAGCAAACTCTCGCTGGTGACTGGAATGTAATAGAAAATCGGCAGATAGTATCGGCAGTTTTCTCACGGCTGCCTGGCTGCGAGGGAACACCATCCCCTGTATAAAAGCTGCCGATTTTCTGTTGGCTTCCAATCATCAACGTGAGTTTCTACATCTATATCTACATGTACATCCATACTCCGCAAGCCACCTGACGGTGTGTGGCGGAGGGTACCTTGAGTACCTCTATCGGTTCTCCCTTCTATTCCAGTCTCGTATTGTTCGTGGAAAGAAGGATTGTCGGTATGCCTCTGTGTGGGCTCTAATCTCTCTGATTTTATCCCCATGGTCTCTTCGCGAGATATACGTAGGAGGGAGCAATATACTGCTTGACTCCTCGGTGAAGGTATGTTGTCGAAACTTCAACAAAAGCCCGTACCGAGCTACTGAGAGTCTCTCCTGCAGAGTCTTCCACTAGAGTTTGCCCAACGCAGCAATATTGCTGCGCGATGTGGGATCATTACCAGGTAGGATTGATGTAGGACATCGATAAAGTGCAAAGAAGGGCAGCCCGTTTCGTGTTATCACGCAACAGGGGCGAGACTACCACTGATATTATTGACGGAGGACATCGAAAAAGTGCAAAGAAGAGCAGCCCGTTTCGTGTTATCACGCAACAGGGGCGAGAGTGTCACTGATATGATACGTGAGTTGGGGTGGCAGTCACTGAAACAAAAGCGAGATCTATTTACGAAATTTCAATCACCACCTTTCTCTTCCGAATGCGTAAATATTTTGTTTACACCCACCTACGCAGAGAGAAATGGTCATCATAATAAAATAAGAGAAATCAGAGTTCGAACGGAAAGATTTAGGTGTTCCTTTTTCCAACGCGCCATTCGAGTGAAGTAGTATGAAAATGGTTCGACGAACCCTCTGCCAGGCACTTAAGTGTAAATTCAAGAGTAACCATGTAGATGTAGATGTAGAACGGCGACTTACGAGATTGGCACAGGCCACAGGCAACCGATACACGACGTTATACCAATCACCTACTACTGTTGCCTTCCGGTCAACTACCAGGGTAGCACTGGCAATAGCATACCTCCATAACAACCTCTTCAATTGTCCAATGACATCTCTGAAATGTGAATTCGGTAACCATCACAAAACCGAAAACGGCAGTATATAAAGGAAGACATTCGCTAGGCTACAGCAGTGAACCGCCTTGAAGAAGATAGCTGGAAGTCAATCGTAACGTCGCTAATTTAGCTGTTTAATTGTTACAATGACGCGGCCAGTGCCCAAAAGTGTTCTATCCAATATCAGACATAACTGCTGCCGTGAAGAAAAAGCGCCTCGCCGAACGTCGAAGAAGTCGGCAGACCTTTCACTAATCAAGTGACAAAGCACTGAATACTGCTTCATGTTATGCCTGACAGCAAAAAAATGGCTCTGAGCACTATGGGACTTAACATCTGTGGTCCCCTAGAACTCAGAACTACTTAAACCTATCTAAAGTAAGGACATCATACACATCCATGCCCGAGGCAGGATTCGAACCTGCGACCGTAGCAGTCGCGCGGTTCCGGACTGAAGCGCCTAGAACCACTAGGCCACGACAGCCGGCGCCTGACATCAAATACGGAGAAAGCGACCATAATGTCATTTTTTTTCAATTAAATTTTTTTACAAAACTTTTTCTTGCATATAACATATTTATTTGAGAAAATTAAAATAAGATGACTAGCTAGTTTCGCTTGTTAATAATTGAGCCGGTCAATGTCTGATTATCCAAGATCTTCACCTCACTTGAGGGCAGAGGGTACGCTACCCTGTTGCCTTGCTAGGAGGCGACAGGGTCGCGACTCTGCAAAATAAAGCAGTACGCACAGCCCGGCTAAGTGCTCCCTGGGTCCCATCTGCAAACAGTGCTCTCTGTTATATTCATATAGTTCATGCGCTTGTATGGGCTATGAATCGATAATCGTCAGTACAGATGCACACTCACGTTCGAGCTCCAGCGGGAATCTAAAATTAGCGAACACGGGGGTGGACGTGAACGGAAACTGCGGACAGGTGGTGGTTCTAGGTAGGAATGTGGGTTGGCCGACGGGTCTGCTAGAATACTCCGCGTATTCGCGATAAACAATGTCTCCGGGTGGAGTAACAGTTAACGCAACTACCTAGCAAGCAGGAGATAATTGGTTCGAGTGCCAGTCTGGCACACATTTTCACTCGTCGCCGGTGATTCCGCATAAAGTCCCGATGCAGGTGATATCATCAGCTTCTTCCCTTTCCTTTCTCCCCCGTCATCTTGAATTTACATAGTAACTGCACTCTGTGACGCCGGACGAGTAGTGTCTGATGTTGCTGTAGTTTGAGAAAAGATCCTGCGGGGCATGGCGCTTTCAGAGTGGAGCAGTGGAGTACCTGTGGCAGCAATACTGAGTGGTTTGCACTAACGGTCTGTTAACAGAGGTGCTGTACATTGGTCACCAGAAATACCAGACAGAGTTGTCAGCCACTCTCCATATTTTTTGACTCCTTTCTGAGATATGATTGCTGCTGGAGATGAAAGCAACACTTCAGTTCATCGTGAGAATCGCGTTTGGACTGAAACAGTTTTTTCGCCGGCTTTAGAGCAGGAGGCTCTTTTGTACTCCGAACGTTCGGGTATGAGTCTGGGCTTTGAAGTTGCTCAATTCAACTAGATCTAAAGCTTTTGTTGAAACAAGAATTGGTTGTTTTAGGAACAGAAGTTAAACTTTCAATTTTATCATCTGTTTGTTGACATAAAGTCTTTTAAACGTTCTGATTGTGTGGGCCTATTTATTTTAGTGCAGTAAACTTTCTGTAGTTCCTTTGAATTTAAATGGGTACGATGCTTAAAACAAGTTACGAAATATTACGGCTAGCTTTGCAAAGCCTTGTGGCTCTCTGTCAGCTGCATGTACTGAGTCGAGTTTACACATGCTGCAGGCGTTAAAATTCTCTTTTCAAACAAAGTACATTTTCTGTTAAAACTTCTGTTTGGCACCTATGGCCGTAAACCTTTTTAATGAATACTGAGTATTATTGGTCGTTCTTAAAGTCATCTAATTTAATTTGATTTGATTAGTAATGATATAATCAGACAAGGACAACGTCACCGTGGCACTGGACACAACAGACAACAAACCAACGGAGGATTTTCTTAGAGAACGATTTATAGGAAACCTCAGGGTGATCCAATGACCAAGATAATCAAATCGACACAAGCACTACTCAAGAAAACTACAGAGTTCGCCAAAAAAATGTATACACACTTTAAGGAACGAAAAGTATTACTTATGTGTTTATTTTACATTTAATAATTAATCACACATGTTGTACAACCTTACGTTTAGCACATGGTTACTTTAAATGTTCAAAATGTTCGCCGTTGGTGTCTATACAAATAGCAGAACAACGAGCGGTCGCCGCAACTACGTCAATCAATGTTGCAGTGGAGATCGCTAAACATGCCGCTGTAATCTCCGGGCGATATTCGTCCAGCGTGCGTGGCTTACGTCGACATACGTTATCTTTCACAGTTCCCCACAAGTAAAAGTCCATAGTTGTTAGATTGGCGACCGTGGAGAGGACTCAATGGGCCCTCTTCGTCCAATCCAATGCCTCAGATAATTGTCGTCCAGGAAAGCTCGTACGGCTGGGCGGTAGCGTGGTGGCGCCCCGTCCGGTTGGTAGAAGACCTCTTCATCAGCGCCATAAAGTGCTCGTATACCTGGCAAAATTTATGTGCGTAACATTTCTAGGTACATTTATCCAGTGACAGTAGCATCAAAGAAAAAGGGTCCTACTAAATTATAGTTCACACCACACATGAACTCCTGGTAGATTGACCGCTTTATCCACATAAACACGCGGTTTTTACGGTGCCCAGTACACACTGTTATGCCGATGCACGGTTCCAGTAAGTTCAAATTGTGCCTAGTCACTCCACACTACCTTCGTCCCAAATTGTTCGTCATCAGTTACGATTTGCTGATACCATTCGCAAAATTGCATTCGGCGATCAGGATCGTCATCATTAATCGCGTGCAGTAATCGTGGAATGTAAACTTTCCTCTTAGCAGCTTTCAGAATTCTTCGCACATTTGTACTGCTAACCCCCACTTCACATGCACATAGCGTAGCAGACGTCTGTGGAGAATTAAAAAACGTTTCCAACGCGAGAGAAGACGAAGCAGGGATTTGTATCTGTACGCTGTCTTTCTGATCTTCCTTTGTGAATATCACTTGGCAATGATGCGTTTAATTGTTAGGTGGGTTGGCTGTTCTGTTTCAAACTCAGGCCTCCACTGACGTTGCACTTTAACGGAATTATGAAACTTGAAAAACCACGTCACAATACATTTTCGTTGCTCGAATGTCAAGTGTGCTCCAGCCGTCTTGTTTTCTCAATACCGAGATAGAAGTACTAACATCTGTTGAGTCAAAGACCATACTACAACACATTCGTAACTCAAATCGAACACAATATCGATATCTCGACAGGGTCTGACAAAGAGTGTATACTCTTTTCTGGCGGACTCTGTAGAATGAACTTCGACATGGCCAAAAGATTCATCCCGCAAATTCCACAGGCACTAAGGTTGTATGGGGGTACCGAAGATCCAAAAAGAGCATTTTTCCTTGACGCGCATAGTGGGTAGTATTAATTCAGTGACCTACACACTAGCAAACGAACAGGCACCAAAGCTTCGACATCTAGCGAGTCAAACAGATTCGTATCTCAAGGACTCCACCCATTTAGTGACACTTTTAAAAGGAAAGTATGTCTTACCTACGAATCTGATGATTAGTTTTGACGTGAAGTCTCCATTCACGAATGTATCAGTGTCAGGCACGCTGATCCCCTTAGAGGAATGTGTGGCACCTCACGTCTGCGAACTAGTGCGCCACTGTTTAACGACCACCTATTTTAGGTGGAAAGGGGAATTTTATGAACAGACGGATGGTGAGGGTATAGGTTCCCATCTCTCGCTTATTGCAGCAGACATCTTCATGGAGTGATTTAGTCAGCACCATTACGCCCTGGCTACTGGCTTCGATATGTTGATAATATCTTCGTCATCTGGCCACATGGAAAGAGAGAACTACAGACGTTCTATCAACATCTCAATCAACAGCATAGTAGAATACAATTTACAATGGAGATCGAAATTTATGGAGTGCTGCCTTTCCTCGACGTCGACGTTTACCGAAAGCCTGATGGTAAACTTGGCCACAAAGTATACAGAAAAGCCGCCAATACCGGCAGGTACCTCCACGCCTCCTCCCACCGTCATCCTACGCAGAAGTCTGCCCTTCACACTTTAACCAGGAGGGCCCACAGGATCAGCGATGATGGTCACTTGAAGGCGGAACTACGAAACCTCAGATCCATTTACGGAGCCGATGGTTATGACAAGAATATGGTAGATAAAACTATGACGAGAAAGGATGAAGGAATAGGGAAGAGCGGAATGAAGCACAGAACATAGGTCTAATACCATATGTACAAGGGGTGACTGAATCGTGGGAAAATTCTCCGCCGAGTTGGCATCAAGTCAGTCTTCCGGAGAAATAACGGAAGAAAAGATGCTCTAGGTTCAACGAAAGATGCAGGCGACAAACTAAACACCGCAGGCGTCTACGATATCTGTTGCGAATGTGGACTACTGTATGTAGGTGACACAAGGCGACCGATCAGCAGAAGAATTACAGACCATGAAAGATGTGTCCATCTGGTACAACACACCAGGTCAGCGGTGACAGAACGCCAGGATGAGTGCTACAAGAAGCAGCCATTTACATTAAGGAGGAAGATTAGAGAGACGATAAAGATAGCCAAGCGACCCGCCAACGTGAATAGAGAGAACGGGTTTAAGCTTCCGGCGTCTTGGCTGTCAGCAGTGACAACGCTACGGGAAGACAGTGCGCGCGAAGTAACTCACACAGGCGAGCCGGAGACCGCGGTGGTCGTACGTACATGGATTACAGACACGCCGCAGCCCGCACCTGGCAACAAGTAAACAGCGCTACGTCACAGCTACCGCCCGTTTGCAATTCGCCTGTTTCCACCAATGGCAACATATAATGTAGACACCAATCAAAAACGTCACTATCCAGCCAATGACAAGGGATAATATAAAGACCTGTAAAGAACGTCTACCACCCCTCTTCGTATCCTCAGTACCCTATCAAATTACGTGAACAGCTTCCTCCGCTACTCTATGAGTAGTCTCTTTCATTCAGCAGTGAGCTCAGCACTGCCCTGACGAAGGCCACTTGCAATAGTGGCCGAAACGTCAGACTATTTTACATACTGACAATACGGTCAGCAGCCAAGAAGAATTTTATTGACGAGTATATGCTTGTGTCATTTTCCTCTACTCGCCACTGACACTGTAACGGACATCCACTTTTTGGGAGGGGAGATGTCATCAGTCTTCAGACTGGTTTGATGTGGCACGCCACGATTTTCCCTCCTGTGCTAAATTCTTACTGTCTAAAACAAGTACCAAGGAAGTTATTCTCCGATAACACAGTCCTATCATGCTGTCCCTTCTTCCTAATATTTTCCACATATTCCTCTCCTCGCCCGTTTTTTTCCTTAAAACCTCTTCATTCCTCATCTTACCAGTCCACCTAACTTTAACATTCTTCCATAAGACCACAGCTCAAACACTACGATACTTTTTTTCTTCGGTTTTCCCCTAGCCCATGATTTTTTTCATACATTGCTGTGCACCAAACGTGCATTCTCAGAAATTTCTTCCTTAAATTAAGGCCTATGTTTCATGTGGAGTTCTTTTGGCTCGCAGTTCCTCTTTGCCTATGTGAATCTGCTTTTTAGTCCTCCTCACTTCATCCTTCATGTATTAGTTCCTCCCAAAATAATACAACTCCGTCACTTCGTCTACTTTGTGGTGCCCAGTTTTGATGTTAAGTTCATAGCTGATCACATCTTTGCTACTCCTCATTAGTTTCGTCTTCCTTAGGTTTACCCTCAATCCTTAAACTGCCACCATTAAACTCTTTATTCCTCTAATTCTTCTTTAGTTCCACGGTAACAATGTAATCAGCGAAACTTATCATAGGTATCCTTTCGCCCTGAATTTTGATTCCCTTCCTGAACCTTCCTTTTCTTTCTGTCATTGTTTCTTCGGTGTATAAGTTGAACATTACAGAAGGAAGACTGCTTTCCCGTATTATATCGTTTTTAATCCGCACACTTCGCTCTTGATCTTCAATTCTAGTTACAATAAGTATGTTTACGCGTTTTGGCCATGGCTCTTCAACAGAAAATTTGGCAAAATTAAAAAAAAAACAAAACAAGCGGAAACGAAATAACCCAATTGTCGTACAAGCAGAAATTACAAATGACACATTAAGTGCAGCGCTGCTCAGATGTTCCACATTTACTTGTCCTTTGCCAATGATAGAATGGAAGTTCTGGTAAATATTGCTGCTTTGCATGTGGCAAGATTGGCTCCAAACAGATTGACCTACCGTCTGTTCACCTTCAGGCAAAACAAGAAGGTTCGCATCACTTGGCAGACCGAAACTGGAAATGACATTAAATAACTGGTTTTTCGTGTTCTTTGTAAATACGAAATATTTTGAAGTGCTCTGACTTTGTTAATTCAGTGGCATTAGAGGTCGATCCATATCGAATTGATCTGCCGTTGATGTCTCCTTATTATTTTCATTATTATAATGCTCGAGATCGCTGATGGTAGGGTTCGAGTGTGGAGCACACCCCACAAAACCACGAACCCAAGTTGTCGACACAGCACTATGTAAGCTGGTGGTGGCTCCATAATGGTGTGGGATGTCTTACATGGAATTAACTGCCTCCTCTGGGCCAAGTGAACCGATTATTGGAAATGGTTATTTTCGGCTACTTGCAGACTGTTTGCAGGCGTTCATTCATGGAATTCACGTTCCCAAAAAAAGATGGATTTTTTATGGAAGACTGCGTCGTGTCACTCGGCCGCAATTGTTCACGATTGGTTTGAACAACATTCTGGACAGTTCGAGCGAATTACTTGGCCACCCAGATCGTCCGACATGAATCCCATGGAAAATTCGTAGAACATAATCGAGAAGGCTGTTCGTGAACAAAATCCTGCACCGCCAATATTTCCGCAGTTATGGACGGCTATAGAGGCAGCGTGGCTCAATATTTCTGCAGAGGGCTTCCAACGACTTATTCATGCTACGTCGAGTAACTTCATCACGCCAGACAAAACGGGTTGCGATATGATATTAGGATCTATGCGCTGATTTTTATCAAATGGTTCAAATGGCTCTGAGCACTATGGGCCTTAACATCCGAGGTCATCAGTCCCCTAGAACTTAGAACTACTTAAACGTAACTAACCTAAGGACATCACACACATCTATGCCCGAGGCAGGATTCGAACCTGCGACCGTAGCGTTCGCTCGGTTCCAGACTGAAGCGCCTAGAACCGCTCGGCCGTGATTTTTATCACCTCAGTGTATATGATATAGGAAAATGAGGATATAGCCACATAGTCACTCCTCATGTCTCGTAACAAGAGACGGACACGGAAGGAATTTTCATTGGAATTTTCACGCATAAAGAGAGGAGGCCTTACGTCATCCTAGATGTACAAAATGGCCCACCTCCAATTAAAAAAGAGAGAATGAGCTCAGTGTTGATCACTATCAGGGGGTTGCCAGCTGTTGGAATAATGGTCTCTGAAATCCTAACTGAACTACAGGCGAAAGAAGATCTAGCTTACGGACTTAGGCAAATTAAGGAATATCACCAGACACCAGTCTATTCTCTACGTGGCCGCAGCAGTTCAGGAAACTGTCATTCACCAATGAGCATCAGCATAAGCTGCGACTGGTTAAGGTATGCTGACGAGGAAATTTAACCCATTTGTCTTCGATGCAGAGAATATAATGTAAAAGCTAGACGCCTGTTGTGATATTGTATTCAATAACATTTTTGTATTGCACAAATGTACACAATTAATACTAGCGGAAGTAATCCCAGAATTACGAGAAACGATGTTCATTCTGAATTCAGAGTTTGTACTAATACCGCTATCGCGATCTGCCTGTGCCTTTCGATTGATATCCGACAGCAAGTTACTTAGAAGTAGATATCCTCGGTACAGCTAAGCAGCTTAAAGCACTCAATAAAGGCATGTCTGCTGGTCCAGATAGCATACCAGTAGGTTCCTCTCCAAGTATGCCGATACAATAGCCCCATGCTTAGCAATCATGTACAACATCTCGCTGCACGAAAGATCCTTACCGTAAGACTAGAAAGCTGCACAGGTCGCATCAGTACGCAAGAAAGGAAACAGGAGTAATGTGTTTAATTACAGAACCATATGACTGAGTCGATTTTTAGTAGGATTTTGGAACATATGCTGCGATCGAACGTTATGAATTACCTCGAAGAAAACATTCTATTGACACATGTCAGCACGGATTCAAAAAATACTGTTACTGTGAAACACAACTAACTCTTTATTCGCACGAATTAATGAGTACTATCGACAGGGAATCTATATTTGCAGATTTTCAGAACGTCCAATCAGATTGGGTGCCTATGGAAGAAGTATCGGTTCATTTGTCCGATTGGATTCCTAATTTCCTGGCAGAAATGTTACATTACATAGTAATCACAGAATATCATCGAGTAGAACAGAAGTGATATCAGGCGTTCCCCGATGAAGTATTATGGGCACTCTGCCTTTCCTAATCTATATACCGGGTGATCAAAAAGTCCTGTATAAATTTGAAAACTGAATAAATCACGGAATAATGTAGATAGAGAGGTTCAAACTGACACACATGCTTGGAATGACATGGGGTTTTATTGGAACCAAAAAAATACAAACGTTCAAAAAATGTCCGACAGATGGCGTTTCATCTGATCAGAATAGCAATAATTAGCATAACAAAGTAAGGCAAAGCAAAGATGATGTTCTTTACAGGAAATGCTCTATATGTCCACCATTGTTCGTCAACAATACCTTTAGTCGAGGAATAAAGTTGTGAACAGCACTGTAAAGCATGTCCGGAGTTATGGTGAGGCATTGGCGTCGGATGTTGTCTTTCAGCATCCCTAGATATGTCGGTCGATCTCTATACACTTGCGACTTCAGGTAACCCCAAAGCCAATAATCGCACGGATTGAGGTCTGGGGACCTGGGAGGCCAAGCATGATGAAAGTGGCGGCTGAGCACACGACCATCAACAAACGACGCGCGCAAGAGATCTTTCACGCGTCTAGCAATATGGGGTGTTTTTTTTTAGTTATAATAAAACCCCATGTCATTCCAAGCATGTGTGTAAATTTTTACCTCTCTATCTACATTATTCCGTGCTTTATTAAGTTTTCAAATTTATACTGACTTTTTGATCACCCGGTAGATAAGGAACAGCAACGAGCCTATAACACTACCATGGGGAACGCTAGAAATCACTTCTGTTTTACTCGATGACTTTCCGTCAATTACTACGAACTGTGACCTCTCTCAAAGGGAATCACAAATCCAGTCACATAACTGAGACGATATTCCATAAGCCCGCATTTCACAAGGAGCCGCTTGTGTGGCACAGTGACAAAAGCCTTCCGGAAATTCAGAAATACGGGATCGATCTGAAATTGTCAATAGCACTCAACACTTCATGTGAATAGAGAGCTAGTTGTGTTTCACAGGAACGATGTTTGCTAAGCCCATTTTTGACTGTGTGTCAATAGACCGTTTTCTTCGAGGTAATTCATAATGTCCGAACACAATATATGTTCTAAAACCCTGCTGCATATCGACGTTAACGATATGGGCCTGTAATTTAGTGGTTTACTCCTACTACCTTTCCTGAATTTTGGTGTGACCTGTGTAACTTTCCAGTCTTTGGGTATAGATCGTTAGTCGAGCGAACAGTTGTATATGATTGTTGAGTGTGGAGCATTGCGGAGGTTGGTTGTAAAAAATCGCATGCAATCGGCTGAAGCAGTCACTCGTTAGTTTTAATGTGCTATCAGCCGTCCAGTAGTAGGGTGAGTATGCGTAGAGTGTTAACAAAATGGACTACAATGGTCGAGCAGCTTTCCATAATCCACACATTTCTGTAGACAGTACTAAGCGACGATCGAAGTGTTGCAAAGAAAGACGCCACTGGGTGGTGAATGACTAGAAACGAGTGATTTTAGTGATGAGCCACACTACACCCTGTAGCTATCCTATGGAAGGGTTTGGATTTGACAAATGCCAAGGGATCTTTACCCGCCATCATGTGCATTGTCAACTTCGAAGTACCGAGAAGTTCGTTACAGCACGGAGGAGTTTTTCTTGGTTAGAGTGTGGTCTCCTTACCGCCCTAAAGAAACCGGCAAATGCGGTAGTACATGTACAAATTTTACAGCATTGTGTACTTCGTAAAGTATAGGAACAGTTTGGTGATGATGCTTGTTTGTATTAGCACGGCAGTGCACAATGTCATAAAGAGCATCTGTGAGGTAGTGGTTTTCGTACAATAGCAGACCTGCACACAGAGTCCCACCTGAACTTGAGGGAAACCCTTCAGGGTGATTTTACTTCGTAGCAGACTCCAGCTTCACAAATTCTCTGGTTTCGCCCTGTTGATTGGTCCGCCGTTCCTCCACAGACACTGACACATATCATGGATAGTCTAAGGTTGGGGAGCTCAACATCAATGTTCACTAATGGGAGACCGGATACTTCTGCTAAGACAGAGCTTTTATATGAAACAGACGAGTAAACGCATTCCTTGACAAAAGAGTTTACTATCTTCGAATAAAGAACTGAATTTGAACATGTAGAAGGGTCATTCAGGTGGTTCAAATGGCTCTGAGCAGTTTGGGACTTAATATCTGAGCTCATCAGTCCCCTAGACTTAGAACTACTTAAACCTAACTAACCTAAGGACATCACACACATTCATGCCCGAGGCAGGATTAGAACCTGCGACCGTAGCAGCAGCGCGGTTCTGGACTGAAACGCCTAGAATCGCTCGGCCACAGCGGCCGGCCAAGGGTCGTTCAATAAGTAATGTTACATGCAGTATTAATTGTGGGACTTCGTGGAATATTGATGCTTCAGTCCCTATAGTTTCGTGAATTTCTGATAGGTGGTCTCGCTGTAGTTAGCCTTAAAATGACGTCGTAGTGGAGGTGCGTTCCAAGCGGAAAGCTGTCATTGAGTTTATTTTGTCGAGAAAACATAGTATCGAAGACATTTGTAGGTGATTGCAAAATGTCACCGGAGACGTGGCAGTGAACAAAAGCATATGAGTCGGTGGGCGAGGCGTCTGTCATTATCGCAATAAGGTCGCGCAAACATCTCCCGCGTGTCGGTCGGCCGCAGACAACTGTAACTCCTGAACTGTCGGAATTTGCGGATACCCTCATTCGTGGTGATCGACGAATCGCAGTCAAATACCCTACTGCTCAACTGAATGTCGCTGTTGATAATGCTGACATACTCGTTCACCAATTGGGGTGCTCAGAGGTGTGTGATCACTGGGTTCGTCCCCGGCTAACGGAAAACCACAAAGATCAACGAAGGATTATCCGTGCGGGATTGCTTGTGCGCTACGACGCTGATCGTGCTAGTTTTTTGTCGAACACCGTCACTGGCGATGAAACGTGGGCTTATGGGTTTATCAGTTCGAACCGGAAACAAAACGGCAACCCATGGAGTGGCGCCGCACCACCTCTCTTCCTAAGAAGAAGTTCAAAGCCGCACCCTCAGCAGGTAAAGTCATAGAGACGGTCTTCTGAGACTCTGAACGGGTTATTCTCTTTGATGTCCCCCGTTGTGGTGCAACTATCAACTCCGGAGTGTATTATGTTACCCTCAGGAAACTCAGGAAACGACTTCAGCGTGTTCCTCGCCACAAAAATGCAAACGAACTTTCCCTTCTCCACTAGAACATATGTCGCCAAACGAATCTGCGCACCCGAAAGACGCTCACAAAACTTCATGGAATAGTTGTTCGTCATCCACCCTACAAGTCCTATCACGCACCTTCTGACTTCAATCTGTTCGCCCCAGGGAAGGTTGCACTCAGCGGAAATCAGTACGTGGATGATGGATGATGGAGAGATTATTGATGCAGCAAGACGTTGGCACCGACAACGACCAGTATAATGGCAGCATGAGGGCACAAAGGTCGATCGAGTAAGGTCGTGTGAGGCCGTCGTATTAAACAGAGATTATGTTGAGTAATACGTTTTGGAGCTGAACGAGTGGGGAATAATATGGTATACTGAAAACCTGTATGAAATCAATTTTATTTCAGAAAAAAAGTGTTCCATTACTTACTGAACGCCCCTTGTGTGAAAAAATGTGAACGAAATGGGAAAGAAATGTATGCAAGCACTGGAATGTGTTGTTGTAGAAGGATGCTGAAAATACACTACTGGCCATTAAAATTGCTACAGCACGAAGATCACGTGCTACAGACGAGAAATTTAACCGACAGGAAGAAGATGCTGTGATATGCAAATGATTAGCTTTTCAGCGCATTCACACAAGGTTGGCGCCGGTGGCGACACCTACAACGTGCTGACATGAGAAAAGTTTTCAACCGATTTCTCATATACAAACAGCAGTTGACCGGCTTTGCCTCGTGAATCATTGTTGTGATGCCTCGTGTAAGGAGGAGAAGTGCGTACCATCACATTCCCGACTTTGTTAAAGGTCGGAATGTAGCCTATCGCGATTCCGGTTTATCCTATCGCGACATTACTGCTCGCGTTGATCGAGATCCAATGACTTTAGCAGAATATGGAATCGGTGGGTTCAGGAGGGTAATACGGAACGCCGTGCTGGATCCCAAAGGCCTCGTATCAGTAGCAGTCGAGATGACAGGCATCTTAAACGCGTGGCTGTAACTGATCGTGCAGCCACGTCTCGGTCCCTGAGTCAACAGATGGGACGTTTACAAGACCACAACCATCTGCACGAACATTTCGACGACGTTTGCAGCAGCATGGACTATCAGCCCGGAGACCATGGCTGCGGTTACCCTAACGCTGCATCACAGACAGGAGCGCCTGCGATGGTGTACTCAACGACGAACCTGGGTGCACGAATGGCAAAATGTCATTTTTTCGGATGAATCCAGGTTCTGTTTACACCATCATGATGGTCGCGTGCGTGTTTGGCGTCATCGCAGTGAACGCACATTGAAAGCGTGTATTCATCGCCATACTGGCGTATCACCCGCCGTGATGGTATGGTGTGCCATTGGTTACACGTGTCGGTCACCTCTTGTTCGCATTGACGGCACTTTGAACAGTGGACGCTACATATCAGATGTGTTACGACCCGTGGCTCTACCTCTCATTCTATCTCTGCGAAACCCTACATTTCAGCAGGATAATGCACGACCGCATGTTGCAGGTTCTGTACGGGCCTTTCTGGGTACAGAAAATGTTCGACTGCTGCCCTGGCCAGCACATTCTCCAGATGTCTCACCAATTGAAAACGTCTAGTCAATGGTGGCCGAGCAACTGGCACATCACAATACGCCTGTCACTACTCTTGATCAACTGTGGTATCGTGTTGAAGCTGCATGGACAGTTGTACCTGTTCACGCCATCCAAACTCTGTTTGACTCAATACACAGGCGTATCAAGGCCATTATTACGGCCAGAGGTGGTTGTTCTGGGAACTGATTTCTCAGGATCTATGCACCCAAACTACGTGAAAATGTAAACACATGTCAGTTCTATTATAATATATTTGTCCAATGAACACCCGTTTATCATCTGCATTTCTTCTTGGTGTAGCAATTTTAATGGCCAGTAGTGTAGCTTGGTCTGCCAACATAAGAACTGAGGATGTTCTCATTACACTCTAAATGTGGGAACAATTCCAAATAGACGGGACATTACGGAATATCGTCTATGTTACTAGAGGGGCGTTAGAAAGTTAAAAATCTGTAGGAGAATACAGACGTTGTCCTGCAAATAATTTATGGCGGTCGGAACAAGTAACTGCTCAGAGACGAAGACGTTGGAAAGGGAGAAGATATCTTGGCGGGTTACATCAAACCCGTTTGATTATTAATGGGAGAAAATGTCGTGGAGAGATTTAGCCTGTTACCTGTAATTTTGATTAGATTTAGGTTGTAAATATTTAAAATATATTTCATTGTTGCCGAAATAGACACAAATGATATCCCATTCCCCTATCCTGCAGATGGTACCGTTCAATAAAGTTCACACATATAAAAGTAGATATACATATGTATATGTGAATAATGTGTTGCAAATCTCCTCCTAAACCACTGGACCGATTTCAATCAAACGTTGGACACAAATAACTTACTGTCTGGAAGGGATTGCTGTGGGGATAATAACCGTCCACTTATCAGTGGGGTGGGAGTAGGGCGGGATGAAAAGTAGCATAGCCCATCACGTGCAAATTGGTTACCTATATTAATCCTGTATTTGAGAATGAGAGCGCTTAGAGACTTCCAACATACTTCACACATCATTTCAAAGCTTTACGAAACTATTACTCGCTGACAATACTCATAAAATTACGAAAAAGTTTTTCGCTTACACTTTTTCGCCCTTCGTGCAGTAAAACCGCATGATGCAAGAAGTTTTAATTTACAACTTTTTTAGCTACTAGCTTTATCCGCGACACACTTTTCAGACAATACTGACAGATACCACTGTATGTACAACCAACATCATATCATTGTACGACACATATTTCAGGATACGTGACGCCATAAACGCTCACACGGGTGAACAACTGCTACATCATTTATGAAATTTTATTCACAACACATTTCGCAGACAGTAGTCACATATACCGCCGGATTTACCTGAAAAATTATATCATTGTACGACAGATAATTTGGGAGATATGATGTCATAAGCATTGAACTGCTTGAAAATGCAGGGCGAAATTCGCTAGAGGTACAAGTGACATACGTGTGAAAATAAATGTGAAATATGTTACATATGTGTGAAATATATTTTACATGTGCGTACGCGAACAAAGAAGAAAGGTCAACCTAAACACCAAGTTTGGTATACGTGTTAGATACAATCTGGAATGAAGTACTATGAGAGTAAGAATCACCAGTCTTGTTATTGGGACGAGGGTGACAACATGCAGAGGAGAAGATCGACAGACATAGAGGGGGAGAGAGAAGATGTTCGCAGATAGGAGGGACAGAATGGACAGACTGAGGGCGCGGGGGAGATGAACAGAGAGATGGAAGAGTAGGAACTGGACAAAGATAGGAAACGAGGACAAAGAGATGATCAGAGATATGGGTGGAGGAGGAGATGGCAAAGAAGGGGACGAAAAGCGGTAAGAGAAGCGCAAAGAGATGGGCTAATATAATAGTGGAATAAATACAAACGAAGGCAATGGCAGGTGGTGAACAAGTTTGCATGTAAATTCTGTTGCCACCCCCAGGTGTATATTTAAATAAAATACCTAAAGTTGCACTCATAATATATCTATGTCACAAGTCGTGTACATTTCACACACTTACGCTCTAAATCTCGCGTCTGTCTACCTTTGCTACGTTGAGTATTCCTTAGGATACGCTGCGGCAGCCTCTGTGCCCCACGCAGTCCTGTCGCAAATATACTGTAGCAACATGGGCCCAGCGTGGACGCCAGAGGGCGCCGACCTGAGGCAACAAACACAACCGAGATCCTCTGGCCTCGGCGCCACAGGGTCCCTGTTTGCTCGTTCCGGACGCTCACCCAAAGAGAACCGCCCCTGGTAGCGTCCGCTGGCGCACATATCGATTCAGAGCCGCCACCGTGACTGGTTCACCTACCATTCTACCGTCCCCTGGTGTAAGTTTCCAACGCGATTTTTTTGTGAGCACCATCACAAAAAACTATGTGCGTGTGACAGAGAGAGAAAGTGAGACAGAGGAGCAAACTGTTTTATTTACAGTTATTCTCTGCTTCCAGACTTTCTATGGCTCAGTAAACAAATCAAGTAGTAATCGAAGTATCCATTCCTGGAATGCTTGGAGTGATAAAATACAAACAAAAAAAAAAAAAAAAAAGAAAAGCTAGCTTTTAGAGGAAGACATTTCATGTTACACTGTGAGAGTATAACTATGAAACCTTAATTCGCTACTAGTTTTAATCTATTTGTTCTTGATCAGATGACATAAATATTATTGTTAGAGCCTAAATAGCAACATTACTGCTACGGTCTCGAAATAAAAGTAGATCTCACCCACTCAGTGCCTACCTCATACTCCCACCTCTATCTACCTCCTGCTACCCACACTCTTAACCTTCTCCTCCACTTCCTTCATTCATATCTTCTACTCCCTCCCTCTATATTTTCTCCCCCACCCTCTAACCATATACTCCTCCTCCGCTTTCCACCTCCCCCTCTTCCTTTCCCACCTGCCCACTACCCCTCTACATCTTCGTCCTTCTCATGCAAATCCAATTCCTTCTCTGCCTATGCCCACTTCTTCTTTCACCTCACTCTGCCCATCCCTTCCTCTATCCATTTCAACCTGACCCTAACCATGATCATCAGCATTTGTAACATCTGAAAACAGTTCAATAAAGCAGGCCAATACTATTCAAAACATGGCTGTTCTGCAGGACAGGATGCACATTAAAACCTCTAAATTCATTTATTTACTCATGATGGACAGGTTGCTATGTAAAACAGGTCGATAGTGCTCATGGATACTATGCCAACGCAGCACACCTGCAGGGCAGCCTACATGTGGAGTCCCAGAAAGCAATTTCGTATCTCAAAACTGTAGGCTGTCCTCCAGAGCAGGTTGATTTGGCAGGCCACTACTGTTCCCACATTACATACCTGTCATGCAGGGCAGCCTGTATATCAGGGGCTGTAGAAAACATGTTTTTCTCCACATCTCCATTTCTTTTGGATATAGGAAGATGTAAAGTCCACAATGCTGATACTCATGTGTCCATCCCTTTCTGTGCCAAATGTGGCTGAAATCGATCATGGGTTTTGGAAGGACATCCTGAATATATACACATACACTTTCATTTATATTCAGTGTGGTCAGAAATACACATTTACATACATATACTCTGCTTTATTCAGATCACTGATTGTGCGGAATATTTCTACATCTACATGGATACTCTGCAAATCACATTTAACTGATTTATTGGAATTTGTTTGTGCTACCACCTTGCAAAAGATCATTTTCAGTAAAATATTTTACATCCAATTTTTATTTGTTACAGAGCAACAGTTTTTAGACTGTAGCCTAAATACTCAGAGACATGAAGGCAAATTTCTTAATTCAAAATGTTGATTATTCATAAACTGCATGAAACATGGATCATTAGAAATCCAGAGGAGAAATGAATTTGAAATGTGATGCTAATAAAGAATTTTAAAAATTAAGTACACAGATATAGTACAAAGCCAAGAACAACTGAACAAGAGAGATAAGGGAAGAAGTTTACAGAAGACCGATGTCCGATGGACCGATTAGTGGGGCATCTGCAAAGGTATCTTGGTATGGCGATTTCGGGTCTTGAATCATCAGTACAGGGAAAATGTAGTTGAAGACAAGAATAACAAAAATGCAATGCCACACAAAAAAGTTAAGCACCCAGAAGACATAGTCGAAAGTCAATGTAGCTTTGTACAGGTAAACACCACTGGCTTGTTAGAAAATGATTATAGTTTTCTGTCTTTAGTGTTGTTAGCAGGCATGGTAGATTATATTAGGGGCTTGAACAGTGCCAGACGTTGAAAAACTTCTGTGAAGGACACAGGGCTGCTGCATACTCACGTAAGACAATGGTACAAGCACCTGACAAATAGATGTGTCATTTTGGATCTGCATTGGGCCAACTGGTCCAATCATAAAAAACCAGTTTCTGGGGAATTCATACGTGGCACTTGCCTGATGTAGGACTGCATGAGTATATGAGGGCAGGCATACTCACTGCCAAGTTTCCAGGTGACCATGTCTGACCTAAAAGTCAGTGTCGCCATATTGTGTGCCCTTAGCACAACAACACAAGTGACTGCGTTTTGAGTTGTATTGCGACCAGATGGCATGAACTACCCTGATGATGTTGAAGAGAATAGCGGCGACCTTGGGAGAGATCCCTTTCTTCCATGGTTTGGGGAGGCGTGAGGAGTGACTGCACTTTACAGCTGGTGATGACTGAAGGAGCTCTGATAGCACAACAGTATGTTTCAGACTCCCAGCTTCATGTTTTATGTTTTACCTCTCAAACAACTGTATCACTGTGCCTCCTTCAACAGGATGATACTCGTCACACAGGTATTGTGTCTTTATGTCTGCATGACGTGTACTCCTGTGGCCTGCAAGGTCCACAAATTTGTCCTTGAAAGAACACTTATGGAACAAGGTCAGACATCAACTTAGTCCCAGTGTGAGTTCCATGATATCAAGGACCGTTAGAGAAGTTGTGGTATAGCTTATTTCAGGAGAGGATACAGCAACTTTTTGACATTTTCCAATCCAGAACAATGCAGACATCCAGAAAGTGCAATGGTCATAATGCCAAGCTGCCTGTAAACTTGACTCTATTTAGGATAATCACTTACATAACACCATATACACTCTTATCCTGTGGATTTTCATTTCAGTTTCTCCTACCCTTCTGGGGGCTCCACCTGTTTTGTCAGGCTGTGTAGATCATAGAGGATTTTATTTTGTAGTAGCTTTGAAGATATGAAGTGGTTATTTCAAGATAGAGAAATTCATGTGAAACACATAATCACTCAATAGATTGATGACATAAATTTTATAAAAAAATATATAAACAGAGTAGTCACTCGACCAGAAGCAACCAAACAGAAAGTCCCAGGGAAAATAATATATCGCACAAGGCCTGCTAACAAAACTAAACATGAAAAATTCTGATAATTATGTACCCTGTTAAATTTTTGTGCCTTCTTACCACCTTCATCTCCAACTTCTTGTACGATGCCTAGAATGGTTCAGGAAGAAGGAGTGTACTTGATAACAACAAAATGATCTTTCATAAATAAATGGTTACACATCTATGTCGGTTTCTTAAGTTATCCTTCCTATTCCTAGCAATTATCTTGGCAAGTGGTTAACTTGGAAAGGCTATGACATACTCTCTGGCAAATAGCTTTTCAGATTCTCTAGGAGACCTACATCCGTTTCTTAAGCTATCCCTTCCCCTTCCTTTCACCTGCCTTGCTATGTAGATACCTTCGAAAGGACGCGATTTTAATAGCTGACAGTTGTCCCAAGTGCTATGTTTGTACAACTGTTATCCCAGTGAGAGTCGAACCGACGAAAAATTGCAGCCTGTGTTTGAATTTCCTTGATAATTTTAAATAATTTGATTCTTTAGGTTTGTGGCCCAAATACTCAGATGTCAGATCCATAACCGTTACGCCATCATTTTGTTTTCACCTCACATAGATTCGTTACATATATTACTAGTGTTTTCACCACAGCTTCACCTACGCATTTCTTTGACACACATATTGCACACATATCCTAACCCTCTATCTTGGTTCATGTTCTATTCCTCGTTTTATATGTTTATCTCCTCGTTGCTTCTCCTCTCTGCCTATATCCTTCTTGACACATTCAATGTGAATCTCCTCCTCATCTCCCCACTACCCATCTCCTACTCCTCCTCTGCTCTTTACCTCCTTCCCCTCTCTGCTTTCCTCTTCCTGCCACCCTTGCCACTCTCTGTCGATCTACTCCTTCATCTTCCCATCATTGAATACCTCCTTTTCCATCCCCTCCTACGCATTCACTACTTCACCCTCTTTATCACTTGTTTCCTCCTCTCTCTCTCTCTCTCTCTCTCTCTCTCTCTCTCTCTCCCCCTTTCTATCCCTTCCTACTCCCTCCTCTGTCCACCTCCTCCTGTTTCCATCACCCTACTCATCACCTCTCTGTCTGCTTCTTACTCCTCTCCCTATACATGCCCTCCTCTCACTCTCTCTGTCCCTCCTCTCCTCCCACCCCCCCCCCCTTCTCTGTGTCCATCCAGTCCTATCCCACATCGCAGCTTATCACCTGTCCCCATCTCGCTGTCCAACCTCTCCTCTGCACATTTCAACCTTCCCTCATCTGTGTACATCTGCACATGTAGCCGCTGCTAAACAGATTCATGAAGCAATAAAGCATGCATATACTACACTCCTGGAAATTGAAATAAGAACACCGTGAAGGAGAAAACTAGTGACTGAAATTTCATGAGAAGACACGTCGCATTGATAATCGGCTCTGTTTTAATGATTGCCACTCCAATTCACGTATCATGTCTGTGGCACTATCTCCCCTATTTCGCCATAATACAAAACGAGTTGCCCTGCTTGAAACTTTTTCGATGTCATCCGTCAGTCCCACCTGATGCGTATCCCACACTGCACAGCAGTACTCCAGAATAGGGCAGACAAGCGTGGTGTAATCAGTCTCTTTAGTAGACGTGTTGAACATTGTAAGTGTTCTGCCAATGGATCGCAGTCTTTGGTTTGCTCTACCCACAACATTATCTACGTGATCATTCCAATTTAGGTTATTTGTAATTGTAATCCCTAAGTACACTCCTGGAAATTGAAATAAGAACACCGTGAATTCATTGTCCCAGGAAGGGGAAACTTTATTGACACATTCCTGGGGTCAGATACATCACATGATCACACTGACAGAACCACAGGCACATAGACACAGGCAACAGAGCATGCACAATGTCGGCACTAGTACAGTGTATATCCACCTTTCGCAGCAATGCAGGCTGCTATTCTCCCATGGAGACGATCGTAGAGATGCTGGATGTAGTCCTGTGGAACGGCTTGCCATGCCATTTCCACCTGGCGCCTCAGTTGGACCAGCGTTCGTGCTGGACGTGCAGACCACGTGAGACGACGCTTCATCCAGTCCCAAACATGCTCAATGGGAGACAGATCCGGAGATCTTGCTGGCCAGGGTAGTTGACTTACACCTTCTAGAGCACGTTGGGTGGCACGGGATACATGCGGACGTGCATTGTCCTGTTGGAACAGCAAGTTCCCTTGCCGGTCTAGGAATGGTAGAACGATGGGTTCGATGACGGTTTGGATGTACCGTGCACTATTCAGTGTCCCCTCGACGATCACCAGTGGTGTACGGCCAGTGTAGGAGATCGCTCCCTACACCATGATGCCGGGTGTTGGCCCTGTGTGCCTCGGTCGTATGCAGTCCTGATTGTGGCGCTCACCTGCACGGCGCCAAACACGCATACGACCATCATTGGCACCAAGGCAGAAGCGACTCTCATCGCTGAAGACGACACGTCTCCATTCGTTCCTCCATTCACGCCTGTCGCGACACCACTGGAGGCGGGCTGCACGATGTTGGGGCGTGAGCAGAAGACGGCCTAACGGTGTGCGGGACCGTAGCCCAGCTTCATGGAGACGGTTGCGAATGGTCCTCGCCGATACCCCAGGAGCAACAGTGTCCCTAATTTGCTGGGAAGTGGCGTTGCGGTCCCCTACGGCACTGCGTAGGATCCTACGGTCTTGGCGTGCATCCGTGCGTCGCTGCGGTCCGGTCCCAGGTCGACGGGCACGTGCACCTTCCGCCGACCACTGGCGACAACATCGATGTACTGTGGAGACCTCACGCCCCACGTGTTGAGCAATTCGGCGGTACGTCCACCCGGCCTCCCGCATGCCCACTATACGCCCTCGCTCAAAGTCCGTCAACTGCACATATGGTTCACGTCCACGCTGTCGCGGCATGCTACCAGTGTTAAAGACTGCGATGGAGCTCCGTATGCCACGGCAAACTGGCTGACACTGACGCGGCGGTGCACAAATGCTGCGCAGGTAGCGCCATTCGACGGCCAACACCGCGGTTCCTGGTGTGTCCGCTGTGCCGTGTGTGTGATCATTGCTTGTACAGCCCTCTCGCAGTGTCCGGAGCAAGTATGGTGGGTCTGACATACCGGTGTCAATGGTTCTTTTTTCCATTTCCAGGAGTGTATTTGCACTACACTCCTGTCATACTCGGCAGACTAAACTTCAAGGGTTTTAAAATAGTTTCTTGCCACTCATATGTAGGCTGCCCTGCAAATCAGGTTGGCAAGCCGCTGCTATTCCCACACAACATCTCTGTCACACAGGGCAGCCTTTACACCAGGGGCTCAAAAAACACATTTTTGTCCATATCTCATCTGCTATTGGAGCTAGGAGGTCATAAACACCAGAGTGCTGATACCTTTGAGGCCTACTGTTTCTGTGTCCTGTTAGGCTGAAATCGATTCAGGGGTCTGGGCTGAGATGCTGGACATACAAACACTCTGCTTCATATACAGGGTGGTTAAAAATTACACTTAGAAACAATGTGGGATTGTAGAGGGTGTCTTGAGAGACAAAAATAGGATAATTACCTGTGTCCAAAAACGTTACAGGGCCTCCAAGCTATAGGTGACAGTACATGTATATGTAATGTATGTATATACAGGGCGATTCTGTGATAATCTTACAAACTCTCAGGAATAATGGAAGATGATAAATGTATCAACTTGAGCAAGGAATCCTGGTCCAGAAACAAATGATTCGAAAGTTACAAGTGAAAATTGTTCTGATACATCTGACAGTGGAATACACATGCTGGTTTTGTTGTTATTTAGTTTGTGGGGTAAACAACTTTTGGAGGTTATTGTATGGACCTGTCTTAGTAAATATAGGCCCTAAACGTATACCATAAGCTCTATGAGTACTTCTTCAATAAAGGAGATGTGTTTCATAGTAGTGAAGATGGACAAATGCTCATATTTCCTCAGTTACGCATTTTAGTGCCCATGTACTACTACATCTGAAAGTTTCCTATTTATTTATTTTATTTATTTATTTATTGTTCCGTGGGCCCACATTTAGAAGTCTCCATGGTCATGGAACGAGTCAATACATGAAATTATAACACGATTGTAGAAACAGAATGAAATGAAATATAAGAAACATATTCAGGCGACAAGTCGTTAGTTTAAATAAAGAAAATCAATAATGTAACAAACACTGGAATTTGCTTAATTTTTTAGCTCTTCCAGGAGCTCCTCGACAGAATAGAAGGAGTGAGCCATGAGGAAACTCTTCAGTTTAGACTTAAAAGTGTTTGGGCTACTGCTAAGGTTTTTGAGTTCTTGTGGTAGCTTATTGAAAATGGATGCAGCAGAATACTGCACTCCTTTCTGCACAAGAGTCAAGGAAGTGCATTCCACATGCAGATTTGATTTCTGCCTAGTATTAACTGAGTGAAAGCTGCTAACTCTTGGGAATAAGCTAATATTGCTAACAACAAACGACATTAAAGAAAATACATACTGTGAGGGCAATGTCAAAATTCCCAGACTATTGAATAGGGGTCGACAAGAGGTTTTCGAACTTACACCATACATAGCTCGAACAGCCCGTTTTTGAGCCAAAAATACCCTTTTTGAATCAGAAGAATTACCCCAAAAAATAATACCATATGACATAAGCGTATGAAAATATGCGAAGTATACTACTTTTCGTGTTGGAATGTCACTTATTTCAGATACTGTTCCAATGGTAAATAAAGCGGCATTTAGTTTCTGAACAAGATCCTGAACATGGGCTTTCCACAACAACTTACTATCTATCCATACGCCTAGGAACTTGAACTGTTCCGTCTCGCTTATAACATGCCCATTCTGTCTGATTAAAATGTCAGTTCTTGTTGAATTGTGAGTTAGAAACTGTAAAAACTGAGTCTTACTGTGATTTAGCATCAAATTATTTTCCACAAGCCACGAACTTATATCATGAACTACATTATTTGATAATGTTTCAATATTACACACAAGATCCTTCACTACCAAGGTGGTGTCATCAGCAAACAGAAATATTTTTGAATCACCTGTAATACTAGAAGGCATATCATTTATATAAATAAGAAACAGCAGTGGCCCCAGCACCGACCCTTGGGGAACGCCCCATTTAACAGTGCCCCATTGGGACTGAACATCATTACCACTCTCAATATTGCGGAGGATTACCTTCTGCTTTCTGTTCTTAAAGTAGGAGGCGAACCAATTGTAAGCTACTCCCCTTACTCCATAATGTTCCAACTTCTGCAGTAATATTTTGTGGTCAACACAGTCAAAAGCCTTCGTTAAATCAAAGCAAACACCTAACGTTCGCAACCTTTTATTTAATCCGTCCAAAACCTCACAGAGAAAAGAGACTATAGCATTTTCAGTTGTTAAGCCATTCCTAAAACCAAACTGTACATTTGACGGCAAATTATGTGAATTTAAATGCTGCAGTAACCTTGTATATACAACCTTCTCGATAACTTTAGCAAACACCGATGGCATAGAAATAGGTCTATAATTGTCAACATTATCCGTGTCTCCCTTTTTATAAAGTGGCTTCACTACCGAGTACTTTAATCGGTCAGGAAACCGACCACTCCTAAAGGAAAAGTTACAGATATGGCTAAGCACTGAGCTAACATACGTGGAACAATACTTCAGTATTCTGCTAGATACCCCTTCATATCCATGAGAGTTCTTGGTCTTTAGTGACTTAATTATTAACTCAATCTCCCTCTTGTCAGTATCATGGAGGAGCATTTCAGGTAACAGTCTCGGAACACTTTTTTCTAAGAGCGCTATATGATTCCCTGTTGGGACTAGGTTTCTATTTAGTTCACCTGCTATATTCAGAAAGTGATTATTAAGTACTGTACATATAAGCGACTTATCAGTAACACGGACATCCCCACTACGCACTGATTCTACATTCTCGACCTCTCTCTGCAGACCAGCCACTTCCTTTACGACTGACCATATGGTTTTAATTTTATCCTGAGACTTATCTATTCTATCTGCATACCACATACTTTTTGCCTTCCTAATAACTTTTTTAAGCACCTTACAATACTGTTTGCAATGGGCTGCTGCATTTATATTGTGACTGTTTCTAACGTTTTGATATAATTGCCACTTTGTTCTACAAGATATTCTTATCCCTTTAGTCAGCCACCCAGGCTGCCTGTTTGTGCTAGTACCCTGTTTTGAACGTTCTAACGGAAAGCAACTTTCAAAGAGCACGAGAAAAGTCTTGAGGAAAGCATTATATTTATCGTCTACTGTATCAGCACTATAAACATCTTGCCACTCTTGTTCCTTGATAAGGTTTACAAAAGTCTGTACAGCAACTGGATCAGCTTTCCTAAAAAGTTGGTAACTATATTTAACATGTGTTGCAGCACAAACATCTTTTAGACTTAAAATTTGTGCATCATGATCTGAAAGGCCATGCACCTTTTTGCTAACAGAATGCCCTTCTAATAATGACGAATGAACAAAAATATTGTCTATGGTTGTTCTACTGCTCCCTTGCACTCTCGTTGGAAAGAATACGGTTTGCATAAGATTATATGAATTAAGGAGGTCTACCAGCATCCTTTTCCCTGCACAATCACTTATACAATTAATATTGAAGTCACCACATATAACTGACTTTTTGTATTTCCTATAAAGTGAACCAAGAACCTCCTCTAGCTTTAGCAAAAATGTTGTGAAATCGGAGTCTCGGGATCTATAAATAACAACAGTAAGAAGTTTAGCTCCACTAAATTTAACTACACCTGCACAACATTCAAACACCTTTTCAGTGCAGTACTTTGAAACATCAATTGACTCAAATGGGATACCGTTTTTCACATACATGGCTACTCCCCCACACCGCAAAGAGCTCCTAGAAAAGCTGCCAGCCAACCTGTATCCTGGTAAAGGAAGCCTCTGAATTATCTCCTTATTTAAGAAGTGTTCAGATATACCAATAATTTCAGAGTCAACATCTATAAGCAGTTCACTAACTTTATCTCTAATACCTTGTATATTTTGATGAAATATACTAATTCCCTCATTAATCGGATACCCACGCTTTGTAGAAAGTGGTTTCTTTGTTAGACAGACTTCCCTTAAGCAGGAATACCTATCAGCTGACTTCATTGTTAGCAAAAATTGTACACAAGGTCCCCTATCTGAAACTGATACACTTATCCTTCCTCGCCATCCTTGAAAGTTGGCATTCTGTATATATATACACTCCTGGAAATTGAAATAAGAACACCGTGAATTCATTGTCCCAGGAAGCGGAAACTTTATTGACACATTCCTGGGGTCAGATACATCACATGATCACACTGACAGAACCACAGGCACATAGACACAGGCAACAGAGCATGCACAATGTCGGCACTAGTACAGTGTATATCCACCTTTCGCAGCAATGCAGGCTGCTATTCTCCCATGGAGACGATCGTAGAGATGCTGGATGTAGTCCTGTGGAACGGCTTGCCATGCCATTTCCACCTGGCGCCTCAGTTGGACCAGCGTTCGTGCTGGACGTGCAGACCGCGTGAGACGACGCTTCATCCAGTCCCAAACATGCTCAATGGGGGACAGATCCGGAGATCTTGCTGGCCAGGGTAGTTGACTTACACCTTCTAGAGCACGTTGGGTGGCACGGGATACATGCGGACGTGCATTGTCCTGTTGGAACAGCAAGTTCCCTTGCCGGTCTAGGAATGGTAGAACGATGGGTTCGATGACGGTTTGGATGTACCGTGCACTATTCAGTGTCCCCTCGACGATCACCAGTGGTGTACGGCCAGTGTAGGAGATCGCTCCCCACACCATGATGCCGGGTGTTGGCCCTGTGTGCCTCGGTCGTATGCAGTCCTGATTGTGGCGCTCACCTGCACGGCGCCAAACACGCATACGACCATCATTGGCACCAAGGCAGAAGCGACTCTCATCGCTGAAGACGACACGTCTCCATTCGTCCCTCCATTCACGCCTGTCGCGACACCACTGGAGGCGGGCTGCACGATGTTGGGGCATGAGCAGAAGACGGCCTAACGGTGTGCGGGACCGTAGCCCAGCTTCATGGAGACGGTTGCGAATGGTCCTCGCCGATACCCCAGGAGCAACAGTGTCCCTAATTTGCTGGGAAGTGGCGTTGCGGTCCCCTACGGCACTGCGTAGGATCCTACGGTCTTGGCGTGCATCCGTGCGTCGCTGCGGTCCGGTCCCAGGTCGACGGGCACGTGCACCTTCCGCCGACCACTGGCGACAACATCGATGTACTGTGGAGACCTCACGCCCCACGTGTTGAGCAATACGGCGGTACGTCCACCCGGCCTCCCGCATGCCCACTATACGCCCTCGCTCAAAGTCCGTCAACTGCACATATGGTTCACGTCCACGCTGTCGCGGCATGCTACCAGTGTTAAAGACTGCGATGGAGCTCCGTATGCCACGGCAAACTGGCTGACACTGACGGCGGCGGTGCACAAATGCTGCGCAGGTAGCGCCATTCGACGGCCAACACCGCGGTTCCTGATGTGTCCGCTGTGCCGTGTGTGTGATCATTGCTTGTACAGCCCTCTCGCAGTGTCCGGAGCAAGTATGGTGGGTCTGACACACCGGTGTCAATGTGTTCTTTTTTCCATTTCCAGGAGTATATATATATATATATATATATATATATATATATATATATATATATATATATGGGGGGGGGGGCACATATAACTTCAATGCCCTGTGCCGTCGTCAGTGGATAATGTTTCTGCACTGTTCCTCAACAATCTGTCACATCCCTTCAAAGTTTGTCAATGTAATTTTCAAACACCCTGTACGTAAATGATAGGATTGCAGCACTATCAAAACACACTACAAACTGTGCAAACACCAGACAGCAGTTATAAAGAGCCAAATAACGTAAAAGGCTGTAATTTAGAAGGGACTGAGACAAGGTTGAAGCATATACCATAGATCTAAGCAGATTATGGAGATGCAGCCAAGCACTTATTTCTTTATCAGTTTGCTATCTGATAGTCTCTTATCTAGGTTCAAGAACAGACCAAGCTTCACACACAAGTTAGCATGTATGAATATAGCGCATAATATTGTAATGTAATATCATATGTGTTAGTATATCCAAGCATTATGCTGTCTGAGGGAGAAAATATACATAAAACACCAACTATAAAAAAACTATAATTTTAAAAATCTGCATTATGTTCATCCGAAAGCCAAAACTCACATGATACTTGTCGGCTACACTATGCTGTATTGATACATCATTAATTTTGTAATTTTTAGTTCTAGACTACATTAGACTTTGGTATGCAGCACTAAACTATACAGCACTACGCTACACTACCATGTTTCGTTCATGCTGTGCAAGGACATTTAAATCCATGGTTGGCTGGACTACTCCTGCCAGAAACCGTAATGCAGCATATGAAGGAAGAGGACACACATCGTAAACAACTAGCACCATCTCAACAACGATGATGGCCAATGTCGGAAGTTATCGATAGTGAATATCAATTACCAGCAGATGAGCAATTAACATTAACACTGTCTTTCCACTGTTTAACCATGAATAAACGTAATTTTATCAGGTAGGTATATGGAGTAAGTAATAAAGGAAACCATGAAGGAATGTTGAAATAAATTAAAGATCAGGTACAAAATAAAAGTGTGAGGGTCGCTGAATGCGTTGTAAGGGAGGGAAGAGCTTGGTATATAAACTGAATGGGACAGATAGTGTCTTTAAAAGAGCTTCTGAGATAGACACGGACAAAATTAAAAGTATATATTGGAGAATAATCGAATTAAATTAGGAGATGCTGATTAAAATGAAATGCTGAAAGTATTCCCTGAGTTTTTCAATTCGACCGTCAAAATAACAGACGATGAATGATGAAGAGAAGATATAAAAAGAAAACTGCCAATAACGGGTATATCATTTCTGAAAAGCAGAAATTTTGTAAGTAAGATAAATTTAAATTTTAAAAGTTTCGTTCTTGTAAATAATGCTATATTAGTCCAATTAGAAAAAATTCTTTTATAATCATTGATAACTAGTTTCAGCTAAAACATATCTTCAAATCAATAGGACAAACATTTCACCAGGCCGGTAGGAGACACGTTAACATCAGTGAAATATGCTGTTACGCATTATTCACAAGTATGCACTACATTGATGGCAATGTGTCTCCTACTGGCCTTGTTAACAGATACAGCCACGTTTGTCTTATTGATCTGAAGATGGCTAGCTGTTTCAGCCGAAACTAGTTATCAATGCTTATAAATAATTTTAGCCATCTTGACTAATAAAGCATTATTTGTAAGAATCCATAGCTTTTAACATTTACAGATCACTAATGTCCTACCTATGCCACGAAACAACATAATGTATATGTTTGGAAGGCTTTTCTTGATTTATTTGTTCGGAGTCTGGCCTTGTAAACAAGCAAAACATTAGCGATAAACAGTTGAGACAAGAATTTTTGAAATGTGGCACTACAGAGGAATGCTGAAGATAGGAGGGAGAGATCAGATAACCCGTGAAGAGGTACTGAATCGAATCGGGGGGAAAAGAAATTTCTGGCGTAACGTGAACAAAAGAAATAACCTGAGTCAGGAAGGTAAGGGTGTGGGGTATGACATGTTAACAGCAAGCAAGACTTGACTGCAGTGGGTAAGTTAAAGTGTATATGGATAGCAATAGCTGCTCAGAAATGAAGAAACTTACGTAGGTAAGACTACACTATAGAGCTTCGAACTGAAGACAAGCACACAAGATCGAGCACAAATTTTTTAATTTAAACTCCTATAGTAATTTCAGTGGAATTACTGCACTTAAAAACAAAAGATTCAAACTGTCGTATTTACCGTATTAGGACACAGGAATCCGTGGTTAGTTCGACACGTGCCAACTGTCCCCGTGTTGAACACGTGTGATCAGTGAGACAGCTTTCCGCCTTTGCGGTATTTTCGAAAGGCGCCTCACAGGTGAAGCTGCTCACGTTCATTTATCGAACCAGCAGCAGCGAGTGACGACGACTGCCCGAAGGTCGATTGGTAGAGCCGTTCGTTACAGCATTGCCGAACAGCCTGACGAATGTAAAAGCTTCATTAGCAGATGAAATTTCCTCTAATGGATATGGAAGCGATGCAAATTGTGCCATTACGTGTCATTCGTAAATACTATCGTGTACGTACCTTGTCAGGCCATTAGCAAGGCTTTTTTTTTACGATAAGGTATACACGGGTGTATCCAACAGAATGACAACACCGCGATAGATAATCTCTTGTACAACAGGAAAAAATTCTGGGTTGATTCAAGCGAGATTGAAGCTTATAATCTTCAGTATACATGGAAACAAAAATGATGGGGCAGGTGTGAAAATTAATAGAGTACTGAGAGTATGCATATGTTTTATTGCCAATCTCCAACAGTCTCGTTCTCTGTAATAAAGATCCAAAATCATGCTTAACTAATGAGTGAATTATCTGATATAAATAGAGACGTGTGCCAATAATTATAATTCGAGAGAGAAGTATAAGCTCAAGATCGAGACAAGGCTGACTAATGTAAGAAACCTCTTATTTAATATAATCATATACCGAAAGGTAACATAAAAATTAGTCAGCTGCGGGAAATGGCTGCCACATGATTGGATGGCGCTTCTTAAAATGTGATAACCTAGCAGAACCTCCCTACCGTCTAAAATTTTCTCTCTGTTCCAGTGGAAACGTAAAACTTGCTTCTCATGTAGCAATGTGTAAAATAAAAAATTGGCCAAGTCTGAGTAGGACTCGCGCTCTACGAGTTGAGTACAAACTTAATTATGATTACAGTTAGTTCATCCATTCAGAGAATCTAGAACCTAGAACCTCGACGATTGTTTAGATATCAGCCCCCCCCCCCCCTACCACCACCACCCTCCCCGGAATTCCAAGACTGACGAGAATGTTTGTTTTAAATTTTAAGTTCAAATTTGTTGGGTAATTTTACATTTGCTATCCTGAGAAAACAATAAAGCTGTGAGGACGGGGCGTGAGTCGTGCTTGGATAGCTCAGTTGGTAGAGCACTTCCCCGCGAAAGGCAAAGGTCCCGAGTTCGAGTCTCGGTCCAGCACACAGTTTTAATGTGCCAGGAAGTTTCATATCAGCGCATGCTCCGCTGTAGAGTGAAAATTTCATTCTGGTCATGTAATTCTTGGCAGTAATGAGATCTTGAAGAGTACCCATGAGACCCATGGAATATCACGATATGGCTACCCAAATCGTCAGCGAATTCCCGCTAAGTTTCACTCCTGGGACGTAAACTCCGCCAGAAGGTGGAAGCAGTGTGCAACGAGACTCATCCGAGCAAATGACTTGCTTGTATTGCTCCAGAGTCCACGTTTTATGGCATCGGCACAACATTTTTTTTTCTATAGGACATTTGCCTCACTGTAGTGGCTTGGCATTCCATCTCTCCCTGAAATTCATTGCATAGGAAGTTCCCTTCCTGTTGTTTTGTCGCTAACAGGCTTCGCGAGTTCAGCATTCAGTTCTGCAGTGACTTCCGCGGCTGTCGCCTTCTTATTTTTCGTCACAATCCGCTTCAATGACCGTCCACCACGACCACTCAACACTCAGATTTGTCGGCTTTGTGTCTTAGCGGATGATGTTTTTCCGGTTTCGTTGTATGCGGAATAAATCTTCGGTACGTTGCCTCATGAAATGCCAACATTTCTACTATGTTGGTTACGGAAGCACCCACCATAAAACCACCAACTACTTACCCACGTTCGGAGCCACTTATCACCGATATAATGGACTCACAACTACACAGAACTGAGACTTGCAGTGTATTGACGATACTGTACAGGTGACGCTTGTTATGAAATACAGCATCGCAACCTACAGGCTTGGTTACCATATAGATTTATGTTAAGTGATGTATATCTAAGGGTGTCTCCATATTTTTGACCAACCCCTGTGTAATGTTCCACATCACTATGAAATGTTGTTTTGAGCAATAGAAAACCAGAATAATGACAATGAGTCAAAGAGAATTCAGTTGCTTGAAGGAAACAGATGATATGAAACAAAAAAAATGTTAGTTATTTAGAAGAAAAAGAACAATCCTCCGTGGCACCTCTGCTGGCCCGCTAAATAAACCGATCCAGTATGTTTATTTTCATTTCTAGGTGATTAAGTGTGACCATTTCTTCAGCTCCATAAGTGTGCTCCGAGACAATAACAGGCAACAGCCGTGTTCACAGAGCTGTATGCTTACATTTCAGGCACGGCAAACACTCAGAGCCCAATGACACCACTATTGGCCAGCGGCATCAGTCGGTCTTAATCCCATTGAAAATGTCCGTGACTACTTGAAACTGCAGGTGAAACATCACGAGCAACATCCCCGAACTGTGGCAGGTGTGCGGGATTAATCATAAATGGAAGGCTTCGGTCTGATTTGGCATGCCTGGTGAAGTTTTTGGGCACTGTTCGTCATCCAGTGGAGGCCTTTGCCAAGACTAGAAGCTGCCTGGTATTTCCTGAGGGATAACTTTTCGTCTGGTTTGTTTATCACTGGTGCTGGGGAACTTGGTACTGTTATGATGTTGTGCTGAAGGCGTTAGTCTCCACTGATAAAAATAATGTATCTAATCACGTGTTTTTACTGGACTGTGCCCACATCTGGCGATCCGTTCGTAGGGACCAAGCATAGCGCCGCGGTGGATAGCACACAAGACTTGCATTCTGGAGGACGACTGCTCAAATTTGCATACAGCCATCCTGATTTAAGTTTTCCATGTTTTTCAGAATCTCTCAAGGCAAAAGGTGGGTTGGGTCCTTTGAAAGGGCACAGCCGATTTCCTTCCCCATCCTTGAAACATTCCGAGGTATTGCTCCGTCTCTAACTACCATAATGTCGATGGGACGTTAAACCCTAATCCTTTGTTTCTTTTAATGGTTTATTCGTTGTTTCTCCTCCACGTACTGTTAAAAATGTTTCCAAAAAGTTTTGTTGTCTTATTATCACTCATTTTTCATGGGGGCCCTCTTAAGTAGTGAAGCTTTAATTATAGCTACCCTGTACATTACTTACACACACCATTTTGAAACACTGGTGGAGCTACGCCATCTGTCGAAGGTAAAGGAAGTTTCGCGCGCCAACAGCGAGCTGCAAAGACTCGTATCTAACGTTTCGCATTCGCAATATTCTTGTCGACTGTGAAAAAAAAAAACGGTGTGGACTACCCCAATAATGTAGAAATTAGTGAGTCTATAAAAAGATTAATGCACGAAGCGTACAAAAACTTCTGCAGTCATACCTTAGCGAAAGGTCTTGCCGAAAACCAGTGAGAATTTTGATCCTTGGAAAAAATTTCTAAGCAGGTCGAAGACTACTACCCAGTCACTCATCGACCAGTCTAGTGTGGCAAAAGAACACAGCACATCGAAAGCTAAAGTTTTAAACTTAGCGATTAAAACTCATTCACGCAGGAGCATCTTAAAGACATACCACCGTTACACTGTAATACATACTCATGTATTGAGAATATAGAAGTAGGCATCCCTAGTGTTGAAAATCAGATGAAAGAGTTGAAAAGAAGTAAGTCACCAGGTCCAGCTGAAATACCACATCGGTTTTACAGAGATTCCCTACATCATTGGTCCTTTCTCTACGGCGTTGGTCCATTACTTGCCTTGCTTTTATTGCGAATCTCTCGCCCAGCCCAAGTCCCAAGTGAAGGGAAAACGCGCAGATGATTCCAGTATTATAAGGCAACAATAAAGAACACACACAACTACGGTGTCCATGGCATATGTATGCTGCAAAATTTTTGAACATACTCTACGAATACAATAAATTTTATTTAGGCAAAGTTACTTCTGTTCACAAATCAGCACTGATCCTGAAAACAGCTCTCATGGAAATTCAGCTTGCCCTGTCCTTGCACGATATCCTTTGAACCATGGACGAAGGGCAACCAGAAATATACCATATCCTTAGATTTCCGGAAAGCATTTGACACGGTGCCCCACTGAAAACTGTTAACGAAGGCCAAGGAATACAGAATACATTCCCAAATGTTTTCGTAGCTCGAAAACTTCCAGAGTAATAGAGCCTATTAGGTTGCCCTCAGCCAATGTTCCATGGTGACAAATCTATCGACAGAAATTCCCCAGGGAAGAGTGACAAGACTGTTCTTGTTCCCTATATACATAAATGGTCTGACATACATGATGAGCAGCAGCCTGTGGGTGCTTCCTGATGACGCTGGGGTGTACGGAAAAGTTTCGTTGAGTGTCTGTAGGGGGATACAAGATGACTTAGACACAACGTCTATTGATGTGATGACTAGTGCCTTGCCTTAAATGTAACGAAAAGGCAAGTTAATGAAGATGACTAGGAAAAATAATCCCTTAATGTTCAACGACAGTATTGCTAATAGCTTCTGGACACTGTCATTTCGATTAAATATCTAGGAGCAATATTACAAAATGATGTGAAATTATCGACACCACTATAATGGGAGAGTTTTAGGAAAGTGTAGCTCGTCTCCAAAGTAGACCGCGTATGGAACATGTGTGCTACCCATTACTGCTCGAGTGTTTGGGATAAGAGGAAGATATTCAAGCAATTCAGAGGCATTCTGCTAGACTTATTACCGGTAGGCCCGATCACCACACGACTATTACAGAGAAGCTCCGGGAATTCATATGTGTATCTCTGGAGGGAAGACGACATTTTTTTTTTCTGGAAAGCTGTTGAGAAAATTTAGAGGACTGCAGCTTGCAGCTAATGTAAATTTCGCGTAAGGACCGAGAATACCAGTTTAAAAAAATTGTGAGCGGAATAGGAAAGGAAATTACCAGTTGTTGTACTACCCCATACATCATACACTTGCTAGCGGAGGATGTAGTAGACGTACACTGAGGTGACAAAAGTCATGGGATGCCTATTAATATCTTTCGTTGGAAGTCCCCTGCACGAGTAGTGAGTCATGGCGTCTCTGTAGCCATCCATGATTGCGAAATTGATGCCAGTGCAGGACTTCCTGCATGAAATTACCTCTCGGTGGGATTCATGTCGAGCGGTCTCGGTGGCGAAATCATTTGTTTGAATTGTCCAGAACTTTCGTCAAACTATTTACAAACAATTGTGGCCTGCTGATATGGCGCAATGTCATCCACAAAAATCCCATCGTTGTCTGGGAACATGAAATCTATGAATGGGTGCAAATAGTCTCTGAGTAGTCGAATATAACCGTTCTTCGTCAATGATCGGCTCAGATGGACCGCAGGACCCGGTCCATTCCACGTAAATACGGCACACAGCATTATGGAGACACCACCAGCTTACGCACTGCCTTGCTGATAAGCTGGCTCCATGGCTTTCTGACGTCTGCGTCACTCCCGAACCCTACCATCAGCTCTTAACAACTGAAATCGGGACTCATCTGACCAGGTCATGGTTTTCCGGCCGTATTTGGTCTAACCGATATGGTCACTAACCAACGAGAGGCACTACAGGCGATGTCGTGCAGTCAGAAAAGGCACTCGTATCGGTCGTCTGCTGCCATAGCCCATTAACAACACATTTCGCCACACTGTCGTAACGGACGCGTTCGTCGTGCGTTCTACATTGATTTCTGCGGTTACTTCAACAGTGCTGCTTGTCTCTTACCACTGGCAACTCTAAACTGAAGCCACTGCTCTCGATCGTTTGGTGAAGGCCGTCAGTCACTGTGCTGTCCATGATCAGAGGGAGTGGCTTAAATTTGTTATTTCTAGGACAATCTTGACACTGTGAATCTCGGAATATTGCATTCCCTAACGACTTCCGGAATCTAATGTCCCATGCGTCTAGTTCCAACTACCATTTCACGCTCAAGGTCTGTTATCTCCCTTGTGTGGCCATGATCGAGTAGAGCGCGTTTTCACGAGAACCACCTGAGCATAAATGACAGCTCGGCCGATGCATTGCTCTTTTATACCCTGTAGACATGATGCCAACGCCATCTGCATATGTGCATGTCGCTGTTCCATGACTTTTGTTACCTCAATGTACAGGAAATCATTTTACCGCCGTTACATTCGCAGGTGGAACAGGATAGCGAATGTCAAGTAGCGTTATAGGTTACCCTCTGTCATACACCTTACAGTGGCTAACGAAATGTGTAGGCAGATTTGGATGTAAATGTAATTCTAGTATTTACCGCCAGCTCCTACTCGTTGCTTGACAGCTGTTACGTATAGGGAGCAATGAAGCTGTACAGACAGATGATGCAGTAAAGAGTCAGAATGTGCTCTCCTTGAAAACTCTAACTTCTCCATAACCTCGGATTTAGTTGTCGTTTTCAGATTGAGTTTTCGAAATTTCCCCATAGAAAAAAAATCTCCACAACGACACCATTTCAGCAAATTTTCCTTATGTATCGTACACCTAATTATTGCTGTAAACTATTATATGCTATCAGAGGGAACAGGTGAAACTATAAGTTCAGAGCCATAACATTATTGTAAAACTCAAAATATTATAGCACACAAACTAGAATTTTTAATTTGTTTGTAAAAACAATAGTCTGACTAAAAGAATAAATAGCCTGCTATAGGGGCAACAGTTGCGTTTCATTCGTAGTTTTTTTCATTGTTCCGTTGAGTCACCTATAACGTACAACATATATTTCATTTCGTAACCCTATACCTTCATCCACTACGCTGATGTGAACACATAAAACTAGTGCCTGTTTTCTTATTACAAGTCTTGATTGTTCTTAATCGCTGATCTGTCATTATCTTATATTTAATTACATTAATATGTACTTGTTTTTGCGAGATTCTCAATATTATAAACAGAATTTTTCTTTACTCTTATTTCATCCCCCACGCTCAATATCGTCTGTGGGTGATTGCCAGCGATACGATACTCTGCTCTTGAAGCAAGAGCATTCATAAAGATAAAACGAAGATGATGTAACAAAATATGGGGATTGCGTATGTTTCAAATCAAATAGATTAATGACAGACAGCTAAGAGGACGAAAAACATATACAGTTTAAACAATACAATTCCAATGAGCTGATATTCTTCTATGAAAAATGCACTGGAGCACTGCACTTCCACTTAACATCTGAAGGACCAGCAGTGGGTGAGAAGTGCTGCGGGAGGAGAAAATATATCCCACAGAGGTTGAGGGGTGTGGGTAAACACATAGGGGTCTGCAGCACATATTCGTTTCACACACGATGCAGTAAAAAGAAAATCGAATACAAGTTTCAGTGGAAACGACGAAACCCTATATGGCGTCTTCTGAGAACTCGATAAGATCACCAAAGTCGACAGACAACCTAAAAGATAAAAGCTAGACATGTACGCGCTATAGTGTCGTCACGAAGAGTTATCACCACGGTGAGCCTAACATCTCCCACAACATAAAGGTCCGTCGGTTGAGTTGAAGAAAGAGTGACATCTGGTGAATATCTAGGAAACTAAGTATTAGTTTTCTGAACTGAGATAACAGAGATGGCATTAGTTGTAAGACACTTCTCAAATTCCCGTGGTACCGAAATTTTCTTCCCAAAAAATTTCCCAAAGATGTCTTTTTCCAGTTTTGGTAAACATTTTTTTGGAATAAGTGATCAATGGATTATTATATTTTAACTAAAGTTCAGTCTTGATCACAACACTTATGTCTCAATAACATAGGTGACCGGTTTCGGTTATATTTATATAACCATCCTCCAAGGGAGCCATGGGTCTGAAGATGGTTATATAAATATAACCGAAACCGGTCACCTATGATATTGAGACATAAGTGTTGTGATCAAGACTGAACTTTAGTTAAAACATTTCTTTTCCCCTCCAAAAAATATTTTTCCACAAACTGGTAAAAAAGGAACAATTTGGAATCGCGGGATTTAGTCAGCGCGAGTGAGTCCCCGCGCACACCTGTTCCTCCAGCCCCGATGCTATCACGGGCGTGAGCGGCAGCGAACGCGTGGCGCCGCCGCAGTGAGTCGCGCGGCCTGATTTCCGGCGGCGATAGACGCGGCCAGCCGCCAGCCGCCCCCGCAATCAGCGGACGCCGTGCATTAGCGGCCAGCCGGCTGCGGCATCGATTGAGCGACGGCTTTTAGCGCCGCGCCGCGCCTCGCCGCCACAACACTCGCCACGGTGCTGTCTCCAGTCACGCGACACCAGAGTCACCATCGTTTGTTGACGCCCACAGACCTAGCATGCGTCAACTTGGTGCACTTCCGGCACGTTCTCCTCTCATAGGGCTTCGCTGTTCATCTTTTTATTTTTGTGTAGTATTTAAATTTGCGATCTCTCGTTTTTTATTTACTTATTTATTTTTTATTTTTACTTCTCCTTTCATTATGACTTCGTCCGCGTATGTGTTCAACACATATATTGTATACACCTCCTCCTCCCACTTTCCGTGTTCATGCCTTCCTCCCTCTGCTGGCACTCACTGTATGTCTGAACCCACTGCCCACTCTCCATCTCTCTCCATCTCCTCCTTCCTCTTTCTTTGTCCATTTCCTCAATCCCCTCTCCCTGACCATATTTTCCTTCCCCATACCTCTAAACATATCCTCTGTCTCTCTATCTCTGGTCACCCTTTTCCTTTTCCACGTGCCTACCACCCTTCTACACATTCCACCTGCCTATGCATATCCCTGTCCTCCCCCCTCTCTGCCCATTTCTTTCTCCCCCTCAGTCCTACTCATCTCATCCTGTCTCTAGGCCAAGCTCACCAGGATGTATAGCAACCACAATACAGTTAAATAAAGGAGGCCAATACTACTCCCAAACATGCCCCACATGCATGGCACACTACACATCAGGGGATTGAAAATTATTTATTTGTACCAGACATACTGGCCGATGTACAAAGGAGGCTGATACTACTACAACAGAACATGCCTGTCATGCAGGGCAGCCTAGATGTTGGGGCCTAGAAATTCATTTCTTTCGCCTGACATGTAGATTGCTCTGCAATGCAATCTGATTTGATATGCTGTTACTGTTTCCATGCAACAAACCTGTCATGCAGGGCAGCCTCTAAAACAAACATATTGTCAAATTTAGTTGGAACTAATCCAGGGGTTTGGGAGGAGATTCCAAACACACACACAAACGCACACACACACACACACACACACACATACACACACACTACTTCATACATATATCAGCATATTGCTTAGTTTCATATTCTCAACACTATAGATCACAAACAATGCATTTGTTTAGTATTATTTGAGCCGGTCAGAGTGGCAGAGCGGTTCTAGGCGCTACACTCTGGAACCGCGCGACACGGCTACAGTCGCAGGTTCGAATCCTACTTCGGGTATGGGTGTGTGTGATGTCCTTAGGTTAGTTAGGTTTAAGTAGTTCTAAGTTCTAGGGGACTGATGACCTCAAAAGTTAAGTTCCATAGTGCTCAGAGCCATTGAAACATATTATTTGATTATTTTTGACATGATGATGACGTAATAAAATTTATGTCCTACACAAACATTTTGTGTATGGACGGACGTATACACATTTACAGATTGCCGTCTCTCAGATTGACATGTAATTGCGACTTATTTAGTTACATGATCGAAAAAATCCTTTCACACACATAATTATGTTGATCGAAACACTGATATCACGCCTGAAAGCTCATTATAGAGACGGTGAAATTCTTCCTGTATAGCTCCTGAACAATTCCAGCATTGCAGATCGACCTGTTGCATCTGCAGATTTGCAGGAGCGCTTTCAACTGGATCTCGAAGAGATCTCAAACAGAGATGTGAGACTGTAGTATCCTCATTTGTTGAAAATGATATTTCTGTAATTCTTTCAGTGGCACAATGCATCATTCAAATTTCGTGTTTTCCTTAACGCCAATGAGCTTAGAGAAATTGAATGCGCTTCTTGTCAGAAGTTCTCCGTTAGGCAATGCAATTATCTTTTTAAGTGCATCCCGTTTCGCCATTAAATCAGAAATAAGTTGCTTCGCACCTTTTGTGCCTTACTGAAGGTAGTCTTCTGTCAACTCTGTTTAAAATACAACGTTTGCAGTTCATACCGGATCTTCTAAATTTCATTCTTGCTTTCCTTTCTTTCGCTCACAAATGGAATACTAGTGGAACTTACCTGTAAATCGAAATCTCGTTCCAGGTATGTCATTTGACTGCAGTAATACAGAACGTCGCCATATTCTTCATTCACTTCCACCAAAAACAGAGGATATAATAATGTGTGGAACATCAGGAAATTTTCTGTCCACGCAACCAATTCCATCACGTGTTCCATGCCGGGATATTTAACACAATGCACTTCTTAGCATACAGAATAATGAATCCCGTAAAAATTGTCTGTCGACCTTTATAATTTTCAGCTCATCCACCGTCAACTAAGTCTTTCAACAATTGCTGCATGCTTTTGTAATGCCATTTCGTAGCAAATTGGCAGTACCTGTAGACTATGCTACTACATAATACATATTCATAGTTCTCATTCTTCTCTTGTACTTCCCATTCATTTTTAAGGAACTGCGACGACAGATCGCTAGACTCTCTCCTTTTACACAAACACCCTGTGTCCTGTGAACTTCCCTTAATCTACGAACAAATAGCGAAAAGTAAACAGCGCTCGCTCCACGATTCTGCTGAGCTGAAGAAAGTAGTGCCGACCAAAATAAGCCGCACCAAATGCTGGAAGAAGTGTCACAGCGTACTACTGAAAGAAGCATCGTGCTATGGCAAAAAGTACCGAGCAAAGTCGAGGCATACCGAGTACTGCCGAGATAGGCCGAGCCTCGGCAAACATGGGGGGAGTGCATTGTGCACGCGTGAAGTTTTACTTTTCGGGAGCGACCTTATCTTACGTAGACTATTACTAGTTACCAGACTTGGACCTGCTCCTTCCCCGCTTAACTGAGGTACTCCACAAGTGGTGAGAAGATATCCCACCGGTACTGATGAGAGTCTCTCAAATTAACGCATTTTTATAAAAATGATGTCGTGATTTGCGACGGCAGTAACCAGTGTTAGTGTGGGAGAAACCAAGAGGCGAAACCAGAAACGCGAAACTAACAGGGATGAAAAAACAGTGGAAACGCAAACACCCGACTTGATAGCAAAGCTGCAGCCGCTCAAGAAAGCTGTTACGTTAAACGTGGTTTCCAGTGACATGTATCAGGCCCACTGTAAGCACGTGGTTGCTAAATTCTCAGTCTTCTAGCCTTGACAACGCTGAGCAAAGGTTTTCAGGAAGGGCGCTCCTCAGACCGGAGAAGGAGAGGTAACAACAATCAGCTCTGGCTCAAACAAACGCCGTATGAGAAAAAATTGTTAAAGCACTTTAGTTTACATATAATGAGTGTGCAACAACCTCAATTTGTAACGATTTACGTGAATGATGTTAACATTGTGAAAAGGCCTATTTTTCACGATGACATGTGTATATGGCGAATATGATGTCCTCTGAAAAAAAAAGTGCTTTTGATGCTTGCATGACAAGAATTCCAAGTGTTGAACTTCTTTACATAGGGGCCCACTTAACAATTGAATTAGAAAATTAGAAAGACGTATTTAATAACTGAGACTAGCTGCACTATATAAACACGAATTCAGTGAAGTTACTTTTTCTGCCCCACACAAGAGAACTAAACAGGAATTTCTGAGGAGGTATACCATGTCTGCTAAATGAAAAGTGAGCAGCGCTCCTGTTGCGTGAAGTTTCATTTCACGGAAGAACACTACAACAACCGTATAGCGTTACTAAGAATCAGGTTCCACTCTAGCACTGTAGAACACAGTGTAGACATTTAGACTTCGAAATTCCCAACTTGTTACACATGAAGCCCCACCTGTCCATTACCCTCATTTCTCGCAGCATCACGCTGATTCCACACGAGGTCGCACAAAGAGTGCTTCTGCACTGAACGATCTTTAATTGCTGTCAAGGTGATTACATGCATATGTCACGTGCCTGTTCTTTCGGTCATGTGAACCGTGTACAGTTAAGTGATAGGGTTGTCCTCAACAGATTAGACAGCAAGCCAGTTCCGGTAACGATAGTTCAGCTATACACGCCAAACTCACAGCAGCAGACAAAGATGTAAGGAAAACGTGTGATGATACTCAACAAGTAATTTAGTATTTAAAGGGAGATGAAAATCTAATAGTCACGGGGGATTGGAACGCGGTTGTAGGGGAAAGAAAACAAGAAAGGGTTAAAGGAGAATGTGGGCTTGGAAGTGGAAATGAGGGAGGGAAAAGGCTATTGAATTCTGCAATAAATTTCAGACAGTCAATACTCTCTTCAAGTATCACAAGACGAGGGAGTATACTTCGAAATGACCGGGTAACATTGGAAGGTTCCAACTGGATTACATCGTGGTCAAACAGACATTGTGAAATCAAGTATTGCATTGTAAGACGTACCCCGGTGCAGATATGGCCTGTTCGCAGTTTAGTAACGACGAAATGAAGACTGAAGTTTAAGGGAATTGTTCGAGTGAATAAATGTTGAAGGAAGTGTGATGAGGAGGAATGACGAGACGCGCTTCAAGTTCGCTAAAGATGTGAATACTTCGACAAGAAACACCAGGGTGTGCTGTTCAGCTGAAGAGGAGTGGACATCTCTAAAAAAGTCAATCACAAGTGTTGGCTGGACAAACGTAGGTATAAGGAAGATAACACACGAGAAACCTTGGGAAACAGATAAAATATTTCAACTGATTAACGAAGGAAGGAAGTAATAAAATGTTTAGGGGAAGGAATATAGCGATATAAAACCATTAAGAAAGAAATAAATTGCAGGTACAAGTCAGCCAAGGCCAAATGGTGCCAGGAAGAATGTAAAGAAATCGAAAAAGAAGTAATTGTCGGGAGCATTAATTCAGCATGTAGAAAAGTCAAAAAACATTCGAGAAGTAACGGGAATTTCACTGCTAAAAGCAGAGGAGAGAGGAGATTGGTGGAAGGAATACAATGAAGGCTTTTATGAGGAGGAGGAATTGTCTTATGACGTCATAAAAGAAAAACTGGAGTCGATGGGGAAGAGATAGCTATCTAGTATTAGATTTGGAAACACCTCTAGAAGACTTGAGATCGAATAAGACTGAAGGGATGGATATATTCTATCGAAAATCCTAAAATCATCATAGGAAGTGACATCCGAACCTCTATTCAGGTTGGTGTGTGGAATCTATGAGACTGGCGACGTACCATCAGATTTACGGAAAAAGTATCATCCACATAAATCCGAAAATAGCAAAGACCAGTAAGCGCTAGAATTATTGTACAATCAAGTTAACAGCTGATGCATCCAAGTTGCTGACAAGAAGCAGAAGAACAGAACAGAAAATTGAGGAGCACTTAGATGAACGCCTGTTTGGCTGTGGGAAAGGCAAAAACGTCAGATGGGCATTTTTCACGTTGTGCTTGATAAAGGAAGCAATTCTGATGAAAGGGCAAGACATTGTCACAGGATTTGTCGACTTAGAAAAAGCGGCCGGCAATGTAAAATGGGACAAGAAAAGTTGTGAGAAAAGTAGGAGTAAGCAATAGGGAAAGACGAGACAAGAGGGAACAATCTTATTTGATTACCAAGAATGAAGTGCTTGGATTAGAAATGGTATAAGACAGAGATGCAGCCTTTCACCCCTACTGTTCAGTCTGTACATCGAACAAGAAATAATTCAATGGATCTGGAGGAGAATTACAGAATCTGCTGGATGTAATTAACAGTCTAATGAGTGCAGAATATGGACTGAGAGCAAACCGGAAAAAGACAAAGGTAATGGGACGTAGCAAAAATGAGAGTAGCGAGAAACTTAAAATCAAAATTGGTAATAACGTAGTAATTGAAGCTCCGAGGTTCTGATACTTTATAAGCAAAATTACTCATAGCGGACGAAGTAAGGGGGACATAGCCGAGCGGGATTAGCCGAGCGGTCTCAGGCGCTGCAGTCATGGACTGTGCGGCTCGTCCCGGTGGAGGTTCTAGTCCTCCCTCGGGCATGCGTGTGTGTGTTTGTCCTTAGTATAATTTAGATTAAGTAGTGTGTAAGCTTAGGGACTGATGACCTTAGCAGATAAGTCCCATAAGATTTCACACACATTTGAACATTTTTAAGGAGGACATAAAAAGCAAACTAGCACAGGTAAAGAGGACTTTCCTGGCCGACAGAAAGATACTGGTATTGAATTTAGGCCTTTGTTTGAAGAATTCATTTCTGAGAATATATGTATGGAGCACAGCATTGTAAAGTAGTGAATCGCGGACTCTAGGAAAACCGGAACAGAAGAGAATCGAAGCGTTTGAGATGCGACGCTACAGAAGAATCTTCAAAATTTGGTGGACTGATAAGAGGAAGAATGAAGAGTTTCTGCACAGAATCGGCGAAGGAAGGAACAAATAGGAAAATACTGATAAGAAGAAGGGTCACGATGATCGCACATGTCTTACGACATTAGGGCATAACCCCTGTGGTACTAGAGGGAGCCATAGAGTGTAAAAACTACAGGAGAAGACAAGGAACTTGAATACGCACAATAAATAAGTGAGGACGTAGGGTGCAAGTGCTACTTTGAGATGAAGAGGTTAGAGTAGGAGAGGAATTTGTGACGAGTCGCGTAAAACCAGTCAGAAGATTTTTGAGTGAAAAAAAAAATAAAGGAGTGGTGTCCCTACTGTAACACATTGCCGCGTAGCACATGCAAATAGCGCAAACTGTTTTACGAGAATTGGTGCATGGGCAACTGCTAAAGAGTTTTGAAGTTAACTGAAACCATAGTTAGGCGGCGGTCAGTCTAGAGAACTTCAAAGTCTAATTAAAGTCGTATACAAACATTTCAACACTTGATATTAATAAACAGTTGAAGAAAGTTAAGCCCCGCTGTGTGGATCGTCTATTGTCTGTATCCGCAAGGACGACATGGTTACTGCTCGCATGTTCCTTCTCACATTCGCGACCATCTGCCGTTTCATTGGGATGGGGATTCCTACCGGTCCTAACTGCTCGCTGGCACACAACCTTTTTACATTGCATGATGAAATCTAACCATCATAAAATCTAACAAAATACGGGTCGACAAGGGACCTAAATGCAACAGTATTCATTCTTGGTGGCATTTTGGTTCCTTAACTTAGACTGATACAATTGCCCTCCTCCATCGTACCTTTCGAAAACAGCCCGTCTCTCGGGCGTGGCTTTTACGGTACACAGAGTACGATGCTATCGTCTCCGCTCCGGCGCGTCTTTACCCAGAAGAGTCGCGTCGTGTCGCGGGCCATCCATCAGTCGTGTGACAGAAGGGGCAGACAGCGGCGGGCAAAGGAGAGGTCTTGGGAACGACGAGCGCCGAGCACTGCCGCACTGCACTTCCTGCCTGGCGCGGCTCTGGCGGGCTGTCGGGAACAAGCAGACGCGTGCGCCAACTCTGTCGGCATACGAGGTACGGAAAAGAAGAATGGTCAAGTGAAAACTTCACACAGAGGGTTCCGCGCAAACTTAATTATCTACATAGATACACTACTGGCCATTAAAATTCCTACACCACGAAGATGACGTGCTACAGACGAGAAATTTAACCGACAACAAGAAGATGCTGTGATATGCAAATGATTAGCTTTTCAGAGTATTCACACAAGGTTGGCGCCGGTGGTAACACGTACAATGTGCTGACATGAGGAAAGTTTCCAACCAATTTCTCATACACAAACGGAAGTTGACCGGCGATGCCCGGTGAAATGTTGTTCTGATGCCTCGCGTAAGGAGGAGAAATGCGTACCATCACGTTTCCGACTTTGATAAACGTCGGATTGTAGCCTATCGCGATTGCGGTTTATCGTATCGCGACATTGCTGCTCGCATTGGTCGAGATCCAATGACTGTTCGCAGAATATGGAATCAGTGGGTTCAGGAGGGTAATACGGAACGCCGTGCTGGATCCCAACGGCCTCGTGTGAGTAGCAGTCGAGATGACAGGCATCTTATCAGCACGGCTGTAACGGATCGTGCAGCCACGTCTCTATCCCTGAGTCAACAGATACGGGCGTTTGCAAGACAACAACCATCTGCACGAACAGAGACCCGAGATTACTGCCACTGACTCCACACTGAGCATTGTTTTTTGAAAATCCTCAAAAAACACGTCTCCGTCTTCGGGAACTTGTTTTAATGGGACAGCTTCGTGACTTCCTTTCCGAGTGGTTTGAAGTTACGAGGGCTATTCGGAAAATTAGATCAGACCGGTCAACAAATGGAAACCACTTTCAAAATCAAAAAGTTTAATTACAACAGTTAGCTACGCCTTCCCGCTACTTCTCTACATAGTAGACATTTGTCATAGCGTTGTACCAACTTCCCTATACCGCCGTCATAAAAGGTAGACCCCTGTGGTTGCAGCCAATGCCCTGCAGCTTGTTTTCTGTGCCAAAATGTTTCCTTCATAGCCAGCGGTTTATGTGAGCAGAGATAATACTTAGGGGGAACAAATAATGAGCTTCATTAGGGATGATCCTACACTTCCCAATCGGAAACTCCACAGGAGCACCTTCATTGCCCCTGCAGAGTGCAGACGAGAACTGTCATCAAGAAGGAAACGCGTGACAGTTGTGTTATGTGGGCTGCATGACATCAGGTTGAATCTCTCACCAGGGCCTCATATATGGTTGGAGACACTACTTACTAGGCATCTTTACGTGATCACTGTGTTCTCAGATCTGAAAAGATCGACGTCATGCGATCAGTGGGAGTACTAGAGACACTACCCAACCCATCTGTGCAAAGCTTCATTGGATGTATATTACTGGCCATTAAAATTGCTACACCAAGAAGAAATGCAGATGATAAACGGGTATTCATTGGAAAAATATGTTATTCTAGTACTGACATGTGATTACATTTTCACGCAATTTGGATGCATAGATCAGTACCCAGAACAACCACCTCTGGCCGTAATAACGGCCTTGATACGCCTGGGCATTGAGTCAAACATAGAATGGCGTGTACAGGTACAGCTGCCCATGCAGCTTCAACACGATACCACAGTTCATCAAGAACAGTGACTGGCGTATTGTGACGAGGCAGTTGCTCGGCCACCACTGACCAGACGTTTTCAATTGGTGAGAGATCTTGAGAATGTGCTGGTCAGGGCAGCAGTCGAACATTTTCTGTATCCATAAAGGGCCGTACAAGACCTGCAATATGCTGTCGTGCATTATCCTGCTGAAATGTAGAGTTTCGCAGGGATCGAATGAAGGGTAGAGGCACGGGTCGTAAAACATCTAAAATGTAACGTCGACTGTTCAAAGTAACGTCAGTGGAACAACAGGTGACCGAGACGTGTAACCAATGGCACCCCATACCATCACCCAGGGTTATAACAGCAGTATGGCGATGAATACACGCTTCCAATTTCCGTTCACCGCGATGTCGCCAAACACGGATGCGACCATCATGACGCTGTAAACAGAACCTGGATCCATCGGAAAAAATAGCGCTTTACCATTCGTGCACTCACGTTCGTCGTTGAGTACACCATCGCAGGCGTTCCTGTCTCTGATGCATCGTCAAGGGTAATCGCAGCCATGGTCTCCGAGCTGATAGTCCATGCTGCTGCAAACGTCGTCGAACTGTTCGTGCAGGTGGTTGTTTTCTTGCAAACGTCCCCATCTGTTGACTCAGGGATCGAGACGTGGCTGCACGATCCGCTACAGCCATGCGGATAAGATGCCTGTCATTTCGACTGCTAGTCACACGAGGCCGTTGGGTTCCAGCACGGCGTTCCGTATTGCCCTCCTGAACCCATCGATTCCATATTCTGCTAAAGTCATTGGATCTCGACTAACGCGAGCAGCAATGTCGCGATACGATAAACCGCAATCGCGATAGGCTACAATCGGACCTTCATCAAAGTCGGTAACGTGATGGTACGCATTTCTCCTACTTACACGAGGCATCACAACAACGTTTCACCAGGCCACGCCGGTCAACCGCTGTTTGTGTATGAGAAATCGGTTGGAAACTTTTCTCATGTCAGCACGTTGTAGGAGTCGCCACCGGCGCCAACCTTGTGTGAATGCTCTGAAAATCTAGTCATTTGCATATCACAGCATCTTCTTCCCGTCGGTTAAATTTCGCGTCTTTAGCACGTCATCTTCTTGGTGTAGCAATTTTAATGGCCAGTAGTGTACACTGTGGTTTCCATTTCACGCCCGATCGGACCTTACTTTGCGAATAGGCCTCGTACTAATCAAATGGCCGCATGGTGATCGGTTGGTTCATTACAAAACTAACCGCAAACACGTGTTCAGCTCTCTCCCGTAGAGCAATTGGTTTGCCCGTTAGAGTTTTTTGGGCACCTTGTTTTAAGTTAAGATTTAGTGCCTGTGATTTGTGTTTTGATTTTAAGGTCTAGCAGGCTGGGCTCTGCTCTAAGTGGGAGCTTATCTTAGAACTGTGTTGCATTAAGAAGAATGGCCCGGTCTGCCTTTTGGCAGCCACTGTATTTGTAGTTAGTAGCAGAACCTGTGTTTTAAGGTGCCACAGCGACCTCGCAGAACGTCCAGTAGTACACTCCGTTTAGAGCCCCAAAGGTTGTAACATTTGCTACGTTTCTGGATGAAAAGTTGCAGCAGCGGTTTTCTAAAGCCAACTGAAGCGCCTAAAATTGGTGTAGACTATCTGGTTAGCCTAGAACCATTCATATAGCGACGGATAATGTGCTTATGGATTGTCTACGTTATTTCCTGAAGGCTAGTTTTGCATTTGTTAAGGTGGGTTTAGTATTTCCTATGGTTAAGCCTTTAATCATTTGTTAATTTTTCTGCACTCGCCTTTGTATTTGCCTAAAGTGTGGTATCATATGGCTGCGTCGAAGTTTTATGGTTGTTTCCTTGCAAGTAGTGGGGATATTTTTCTGAGGCCTACTTTTACATTTGTTAACGTGGTTTTAATAAGTGTATATGTTTAATGCTTCAATAATTTTTTAATTATACCGCACCTGCATTTGTATTTGCCTTGAATGTGGTATCCTTGAGGCGGATCAAAGGTTTATTGTTGTGTCCTTATATAGTCTAAGACGGAATTGCTGCGTGAGTTGTAGTTACATGATACTTTGCTTGTCTCGTTGAGGCCTGGGACTAGTGCTTGAGGTCTACCTCTGATCCTGTTGTGCTTCCTGTGGGCTTGCGCCATATTCAACCTCGGCCTGACGAGTTTTAATTTATTCGTGGTTGATATACTTCCTTCTTATGACAGGAAAATCTTGAAACATGGTTAATGATTAAAGTGAAGCCGCGCGGGATCAGCCGAGCGGTCTAGGGCGCTGCAGTCGTGTTCCGTGCGGCTGGCCCCGGCGGAGGTTCGAGTCCTCCCACGGGCATGGGTGTCTGCGTTCGTCCTTAGGATAATTTAGGTTAAGTAGCGTGTAAGTTTAGGGACTGATGACCTTAGCAGTTAAGTCCCATAAGATTTCAAAAACATTTGAACATTAAAGTGAAGCTGGAGTAAATTCACTGTATTCCTTAAAGTTTGAAGTTTCTAAAGAAAAGAACAATAATGCTTGGGCCTCGCAAAATCTTAATAAAGAGTTTTCATGTTCGTTGTTATAACGATTGTTAAGTAACAAGCAATGGTTAATAAGTTTCCCATCCTATCCTCTAGGACCTGACTTTTGGTGTCCGGAAATACGGAAGCGTCCGATCCCACCCGTCTGCTTTGACCCATGACGTCACAAATATGGCGGAAACGACCATAAACCACGATTCCAATATGGCACATATAAAGTCGTTACGTACACATTATGAGGACGAAAATACATCGAAAAACAATCACACACACTTTCCACAAAAAGCCTAATGACACTAACGGGACAAGCGCGGGAAGTAGGGTGTTTTTGGGTGGGGGCAAACTAAATATAAGCAAATTTAGACACCCACCCCTATACAAAACCACACAAAACGACGAAAAAAACCGACATCACAAAACTCCCCAATTAACACTAAACACAATATCATCTGGAATCGGACACTGCCCTTCACCTATATAGCTCAACAGCAGCTCACGATCCCATAAATTACGATCAAACAATTCCCTTGGCCTATATAGCTCAAAAACATCTCCCGACACCAATATCAACATATACAGCCACATATTGGGATGGAACACTTCCCTTGACTTGCGCACTGTTTTTATCCGTTATATCCATTCCCGAACAAGAACAACAACCGATTAATTTTACTAAAATTACCACACGATGTACAGCGAACAACACTAAATTAATCTTCACACAAAATCGTTAACTCACTGAAACGAATTCCACTACAAACACAACCGACACTCGAACAATTCTGGATAATGAGCAAAAGCAAACTGAGCCCATTACACCACACAAACGAAAACCCTGAACATACCACCAGAGAGCACAACAAATCACAACACGACGACATCTACAAACACGCCACACTCACAAACAAAACTCCGCGCCGTCATGACGTCACACACGACAACATCCTTACGTCACGGGTCAAAGCCGACGCGTGGGATCGGACGCTTCTGTCAACCCTGGTGTCCTTTCTCTTGGTATACGAAATTGTCGAAGTTATCACTCAGCACAGGAGTAAAATACCAGGTGCACTGCAGTCGACTCAATTACCTCGAGTAGTCATTTGAGACAAGAGAGTTGACCGTGTAGAAGGAGCTTTAAGGTACGCATTCTAGGGCCCGTACTTACTAGAGTTTTTTGCTTTCTGTCCTTCGGGAACATCCTGCAGATGTAGATGAAAGGAAAGTAGGAAGATAGAGGGTAGTGAATTAGGATGGCGTGGCGGATGACGCGATGCTTAATTCGTGACAACTGGCATGCGACACGCCGCCTCCGCCGCTGCCACCGCCCCCTGACGCACGGGGGGAGCGGACGTGCCGGCTCATAATGCACTCGGCGGTTGGGGTGGGGGCAGCGTCGCGGCGCAACATTCATAACTGCTGGATTGAGCCGTAGGCAGCCGGGCGGCGCTGGCGCCGGTGCGTGCTGCGCAGTTTAGCGCGAACCGCTGCGGGGCGGCAACAGACCCATTAATATCCCGGCCCGGCCCCTCGCCTCCCCCTCGGTGACAGAGCGGCCTCCCCTCACTGCTGACAACGACTCTACAATTATGATCCGCTTATGAGGGACGGTATACGTTGCAATCAGAGTGCTCCATCAGCGCCGCGCCGTGCCTCCATTAGCCTACACGTGTTGCCGCTGGCGGACCGGCCACCCGGCGGCTCCCGTAGTCACAGGCGGAGCAGACACTCGCCTCAGTCCCCCAACCCAAGTCTAGGTTGTCGGCGCCAACGTTCCGAACTATTCCGCCATACATTTGCAGCGCGTTCGGAAATTCCAGTTGCAGACTTTCTAGGATCTGTACAGCGCCGTGAGTACATAATATTTGAAACTGGAACCCATGTCCAGAAAAGGTTGATATCGTGATGATGTTACAAACTTACAAAGCTGATGGAGAAGGGTAAATGTATCAGTTTGAGGTAAGGATCACTCTACGGGAAACGAGCGGGTCGAAAGTTGTAAGCGAATACCGTTCTAACATCTCTGGCACTGGAAGACATGTGCCAGTACTGTAGTTTCTAAGGCTGTGAGGTAGGTAACTTTCAGAGGCGGTATTGTGGACCAGAACAAGGAAAAATGTCTGGTAAACATGGGCCCTAAAATGCATACCTAAAGAGGTATTAACACTTGTTCAACAGAGGAGATGTGTTTCAAAGAATCGAAGATGAAGAAGTGCTCATAGCTCCTCAGGTAGCAAAAATAGTACCGATACATGTATTCCACAGTCAGAGGTATCAGAATGATTTTCGCTTGTAGCTTTCGACTTGTCGCTTTCGAAGCAGGGCTCTTACTTCAAAGTGATACATTTATGAGCCTCCATCACTCTTGAAAATGTGTAACACTATCACAGGATCACCATGTATATACATACATTTACAGCCGCCGGAGCCTAATATTCAAAATATTGTTCATTCACTCCTCTCTGTAAATCCTAGAAGTTTGTAACGCAAATTTTCGAACACCCTATACTTAGGTTCTAGCTTTTTGCGCCCGGCTTCGTTCATGTACTCATTTCTCCCCAACCCGTTGTTCTCGAAAATTTTTGGCATATCAACACTTAAAAGTGGTCATTGGTTTCTTGTTTCAATAAATCCGGAGAGACACTGCCAAGTAAAAGCCTTCCACTCCCTACTCCAGTTTTATCCTCAACAGTTTTAGTGTCCTACACCGCCATTCCCTTAGTAGACGCACTTTCCACCATACAACCAACCACTTTCTATTCACCCTGTACTCGAAAGAGGGAGGGGAGTCGCTGTCGTCAGTTGACATGTGTCTTCTTGTTCAAAGAAGTTACACGAAGGAAACACCCTGCAGTTAAGTAACATTTGAAAATGCGAATAATTAGAAAAAAAGGCGAATATGTGTGCTTAGTCATCTCAAGATGGCGCATTCCAACACCGGTGGGAGTATTTCCCATTCTTACACCTATTCTTAACAGCTCCATTGAAAAATTTACATTATATCATGATTAGAAAATTAGACTTTTATTTCCATTCACATTGCTTTTGTTCGATAATCGGTGGATGATCGGGGCAAATGCGTTGTTCAGTGAGTTTTGACTGTAAGAATTCAATAAAATTCTTACACCGTAGAAATTGACAAATTAATATAATCGGACTTTATTTCTGACAAAGATCAGGTCTTTTTCCAATGCGAGAATGGTTAACAACAGAGCCAACATGCATCTGAAATGATTTAGTCATTGAACAATGCGGTTGCTACCTGCCTGGCGTAAAAATATTAACTAACGTTTTTGACTTACTAAGAACATGGAAATACGGTATTTCAAATAGTTTTACTAAATAAAACGCTATTACATAAATGAAATCCTTAATAATTATCTGTAATTATTATTCAATAAAAAGGCTACAGCTCAGAAACTTAAATTAGGCTTCCACACTACGTAACTGCAGACAATAGAGTGAGTAAGCTCCCACGAGACATGTGAAGAATTGTAGCATTTTCTTGTTAAAAAACAAGTGAAAAATCTTGTAATCAATATCACAGGATGAAAAAAGAAATCTGTGGTTAGTGAGGTTTTTAAAATAGTTTGTGAATGAGAAGTACAAGTCTGTTACAATTATGTGCTTGAATTAGTAACCGGTACTATAAGAGGGATTAGTAGTTCACTGGTTTCTCGCATACCACAGTCGTCTGCCGAGCATGCAACGTCGTTTGTCCCTAACAGTACACTCTCTTTCTAAAACCCTAATTTAAATAGCGCAGGTAAGGTGTCCTACGAACATGCTACAGAGACACAGAGACATAAAGTGTATCAAACAATGTGTTTTATTCGAAGTTGGGAGGCCTGGTACTCTTTCACAATTTCTCTTGAGCAGGCCGGTGTGGCAGCGCGGTTGTAGGCGCTTCAGTCTGGAACCGCGTTGCTGCTACGGTCGCAGTTTCGAATCCTGCCTCGGGCATGGATGTGTGTGATGTCCTTAGGTTAGTAAGGCTTAAGTTATTCTAAGTTCTACGGGACTGATGACCTCAGATGTTGAGTCCCATAGTGCTCAGAGTCATTTGAACCTATATCTCTTGAAGCCCGAATTGTTGACTGTGTAGGAGAGTTCGTAGGATATGGAAAAATATGTGACGTCTGTGAACATTTTCAGGTCAATTTAGATAAAAAAAATTATAGAAATAAATAAAAATAATGATGGCTAAAATAATCTGAATGCCCACACAAGCAATCAAACTTTATCGAAACAATTATTACAAGAAAAAATGGTCTCTTAACATGCGTAATGACTGGCGCGTACAAAGACTCAGTTGGAGTGTTAGAATATGTGACTTAGAGGGGAGGGGATCTGAAAACTAGAAAAACTTCTGGAAAGGGGGCAATAACTCGCTTTTCATAGACGCTATCAAACACCAATAAAGATTACGACCATATCTCAAAACAACGAAATCATACAGACAAATGACAATGGGATGAATACAGTGGGGTAGAATTCGACATCAGACCTTCCCCACAAATTTTAATAAATTCCGTTACTTCATTTAAACCGGGTTCCCATCACGCAAACAGAGGGTGGTTGTGCATAGAATACTCTGATCTGTCCCAGGATTCTCATACGTAAGTGTTAAAGATGTAATTGACGATATGATCTGATGAATTTATCACATATGTTCGTCTGCAGACAATGATATACTAATGATGGATTCGGTGAAGTAGCTAACTCTCAATCCTACGTCATTATGACACATACAAATGCCACAAAATAATGGTTTATTTGGCACGTAATACATAATATACTTCATCTGAAATAACGCTTGCGAAACACTGTGTAATCGTGCTATGCGTAAACGACGTACCAATCTGGCTGAAAAGAATCATACTGATTGTCTTAGACAGTAAAATTTACTGTGGTTATTTTCCAGTAACCGGGTAGATGTGAGTAACTCATGAACAATTTTTATGTTACGTGAAAACAGATATAACGTGAGGGTTTTTTGGCATTTAACAGATACCACATTATTCTCTTTCTGAATTTCCGAATTTTTTTGTAATCTCGATGACCTACGGTCCCATCTACTCCGGATAAACCAGGTACCACTGTACCATGAAATCCGCAGTAAGAAACATGGTCCTCATATAAAGCGTTAATCATCGTACTCAAAGGAAAAGTAAAAATTTTAGGTGGGAAGTCCATTACATTTTTCCCCTATTATATCGACGGCAAAGTCGCGTATCAGCACTGCGATGTAGTTTAACAACAATTAGTACTTCGTCAAGTGTTACGAGTAACTAGGAACTGACATAGATATCACGTATGGTGAAATGAATTCGTCATCAACACGTCGCTGACGAGCGATGATGACTTACGGTAGATTGCATGCTATAATTAGGTAAACTCGATACATAGGAAATTATATGAATAAACCTTAACATAAAAACATGATCACAACCGTATAAAAGGTATCATTTACCTGCATTTGGATCAAAACATAAAATCAATCATGTGTCCAGAACGATGGTTCGGCGCAGAGTTTTGTTTCACGGATTCTATGTTTTGCTGGATCTTCATTTACTCACTTGCACACAGAATTTACTCTAGACGCAGACAGATGGGGTACATTGGTTCCATCGTGGAGGGTGAATATGATGCTGATGACCTTACACATCCAGTTTCCTTTGGCCCGTAATGAGCAGCATTAGTGCCTCCTGATGGCAGTAGTTGAAGTATGGCAGTAACGTAATAAATGTAAAGAAATTAATTAAGTAATTTAGACTTAATTATTAGCAAAAAATACCTCTTTTTTAGTCTTATTTTTCCGACAGGTTGGATGTGTAGAGCTACGAATTTATCTCCTGTGCCAACCTCTTCATTTCAGAGTTCCACGTGCTGGATGTATTCCAGTATCTGTGTTCCCCTACCGTTTTTAGGCTCTACAGTTACTTCTAGTACAACGATGTTATTTCCTGATGCCTTAAGAAATATCCTATCATCACGTCCCGTTTTCTTGCAAGTTTTCCACACGTTGCTTCCTTCGTTGATTATGCGGAGTACCTTCTCATTCCTTGTCTTACTATTCCATCAGATTTTCAACAGTTTTTTGTGGCACTACATCTAAAACGCTTCGATTCTCTTCCGTTCCGGTTTTCCCACTATCCATTGTTCACTACAATATAATTCTGTGCTCCAGACGTACATTCTCAGTAATTTCATCCTCAAATTAAGGTCTACGTTTGACACCGGAAGACTTCTCCTGGGAAGAGATGCGCTTTTTGCCAGTGCTGGTCTGCTTTACATGTCCCCCTTCCTGCGCTACTTATGGGTTAACTTTGTCTACTTGTTAACTTTGTCTACTTGTTAACTTTGTCTACTTCGTAACCACAAACTTTGTTGTTAAGTTTCTTGCTACTCATATTTCTGCTACTTCTCATTGCTTTCGTCCATTTTTCCGTTTGCTCTTAATCCATACTCTGCACTCATTAAACAGTTCATCTCATCCGACAGATCCTGTAATTCTTCGTCAAGTTCACTGACGATACCGACATCATCAGCAACTATTATCATTTATATCCTTTCACCCTGAATCATAATAACACTCCTGCACCATTTTTTTCTTTTTAATTTCATCATTGCTTCTTCGATGTACAAAAAAAAAAGGAATGGAAATGAGCTATGGCATTGTTGGCCGGGAGGCCCCGTCCGGGGAAGTTCGGCCCCCAAGTGCAAGTACTATTTCAGTCGACGCCACATTGGGTGACTTTCGTCCCGATGATGAGAATGAAATGATGATGAAGACAACGCAACACCCAGTCCCCGAGCGGAGAAAATCTCCAACCAGGCCGGGAATCGAACCCGGGTCGGCTTGCACGGGAGGCGATCACGTTACCACCCAGATAAGCAGGCGGAATCTTCGGTCTACTGATTGAACTGTAGAGGCGAATTATTGCATCCGTTTCTTTCACCTTTTTTAAACAATGTACTTCGTTCTCGGCCATGCAGTCTTGATCGTCCGTCATGGTTCTTGTACATATTTTATATTAGCCACTTTTCGCTGAAGCTTACTCCTATTTTTCTCATAATTTCGAACATCTTGCAGCATTTTACACTGTCAAACGCTTTTTCTAGGTCGACGTATCCAGTGAGCGTGTTTTATATTTCTTCATTCTTGCTTCTATTTCCAAGCGCAGCAGCACAACTACCTCTCTGGTACCTTTAACTTTCCTAGAGCCAAATTGATCGTTGCCTAATAGATCCTTAATTGTCTTTTCCATTCTTCTATGTTTTACAGTATTCTTGTCATCAACCTGGATGCATGAGCTTTTCATATGAACGTTCGATAGACCGATATTTCTTCGTTCCTAAATGGGGAATTGTATGGATGGTTTTTTTTTTCGTAAGTCTAATGAGATGTTCCCAGTCTCATAGATTGTACACACCAACTGAATTAGGAGTTTGGGTGCCGTTTTCCCTATTGGTTTTAGAAATTCCCATAGACTGGTGTATATCTCTCCTGCTCATTTTATCCCAAGTCTTCCTGTCCTCTTTCAAACTCTTACTAATATTCGACTCCCTTCTTTCCGTTCCATCCCTTACAATCTAGTTCTAATACCCATTGATTATTAATTTTCATATGCCTTTGCATACGGAATTACCCGTTCCATATTATCACATACTTTCTCTATCACTTCATCTTCTGCTTGCGACGCATATCTGAACAACCGTTGTGAGCGGTGTTTGCTGTTGGTTATGACTAGAAAAATATAACACCTTAACCATAAAATTATTATCCTGTTAGATAACCCATTGACAGTACTCAAACCTGCGCTGTAAATCAGTAAAATGTCGCTTGTGATGTAGAGATATATGGAACTGGGGTTATTTTGTCCATGAAGATTAAGCTTGAACATTTCCTTGACCGATACAAAGATTATATTGCATTCAACGTGAACTGGTGCGCGGAAGTATTGAGACAGCTGACAGGACCACTGCCTCTTCTACTTTGTTGGTAGCAGTTTTTAATAGAATACTTTTGCTTGGAGCAAAATTCCATTTTCGTGAAGTCTTCAGGTAGTATTAAGGAAGCCGGACGCATCTAACTGGGAACCGTTCTCCACACACTTATGCAGTTCTTGAAATATTTTGGTGACATTCACCATAAATTAATAACATGTCGTGCAATCCTTCTTTAATAAATATTACTGCACTCCTGCTTATGATTTACGTGTTACGTACGTTTAGACGATTTGGTTGTTTTACTGAGAGTTTACAACTCTCCTGCATATCTATCGGACAACCACTAGATATGTAATAAAATGGAACGTCTACAGCCCTCCGTACGATGTTATTTTTGAAAAGGTTGAGAAAGTCAGACAACCATTTGCAAATCAAAGGTTTATTTAGCTGGTTGACAGAATATTTCAACCTCTACAAATTTATACATTTGCTGAATCACAGCCATGTTTAAGATTTTAATGTTATTTATTAAATGGCTACTAGTTTAACAGTTTCGAAGCTTCAGTGCCAGAACTGAGGCCGAAGGGGTTAAAACTACCTGTATACACGATTCATCAGTGACCAATATCTATAACTGGTTTTCGCAGACTACCTGTAACAACGAGGTAGTCTGTGAAAAACAGTTGTACGAGGGTTGTCCAGAAAGTAGGTTCCGATCGGTCGCAAAATGGAAACCACAGTGAAAACAAGAAACGTTTTATTTGCAACAGTTAGGTACACCTTCCACCTGCTTCTCTACAAAGTCGTTGCTCCAGCTTCGAGTTTCGTCAAAGTGTTGTATCAACATTCCAATATCCTCGAAATAGAACGCAGCCGCCTGTGCTTTCGGCCTGTCATCTGCACTGGTCTGCAGCTCGTTGTCTGTGGAAAAATTTTGTCTTCATAGCCAGCGGTTCTTGTGAGCAGAGATGAGGCGCAGAAGAATTGTGGGTGATCAAACACTTCTCATCGGAAACGCTACAGGATAGTCTTCTTAGCCCCTGCAGTGTGCGACCGAGAATTGGCATGAAGAAGGAACTGCTCGACAGTTGTGTTATGCGGGCTGCATGACACAGGCGAAATCTCTAGCCAGGCCCTCATACTTGGCGGGAGATGCTATTCTCTACGCACCTTTACGTGCTCACTGTTCACTCAAAACTGAAAAGAGCGACGCGACACGATCGACTGGTCTACTAGAGACACTGCCCAACACATCTGTGCAAAGCTTTACCGGATTTTCCCAGTGGTTTCTATTTCGCGACCGATCGGAACTTACTTTCTGCACAACTCTCGTAGATCGTGTATACGGATGGTCAGTCAAGTCCTGCACCGAAACTGGTACCCATATAATAAATAACACCGTAAAGATGGCTGTAGATGTTCTATTGTTCTATTTTATTACTCAAGTGAACGGCCGAAATCCTAATAACAAGGATGGACATGTGACTTGACGAGCAAGCAATATGTGCACCAGCGGTACCAGCGGTTACACATCATGTCGATGTCTCAGACATAGCATAGCGTCATTGGGAACAACATATTTTCTGTTAATAATTCGCAGAACAAATTACCAATAAAGTATGGCCTGTAATTTTATTTTAATTTGCGCAACGGAATCACTACTGTGACCAACTATTCCGAGATTCAGCGTCTCACGATATTTCGCTGTACTAACGCAGCTCTAATCAAATCACAGTGCAGAGTGTTGACTTCTGTGCTTCGTCACACTGCTCCTTTCGTGTCAATGTTGCATATGATTAGGTTATGGATGAACAAGGAACACGTCACTCATGGCGAGAATAAAATGGTTGCTAGAATGGACAAGAACCGCCATATTAGCTCATTAATGTACATTAATCATTTAAATCTACAAACGAGCACTGCATGCAAGGCACAGAGCTATAGTTTTCCTGTATGGCCGTCTATGAGAATGAGATTGCTTCGTTGCATGAGTATAAACGTTGAGAGATTGTATGTACCGTGTAGGGTTTTATTTTACACGACCATAGTCTATTAGCATAGTTTAAGTAGAGCTGTAGTGTCAACGAACAGTTGGGGCTGGTGTGGGATGTTATCCTTAGCGTACGTGCTATATTAATCTATTAAACCAAACACACACTCTCTCAGCATTCTTACTCATGCAACGAAACATTCTCATTATCATTGGCTTCCAAACAGGAAAACTATACCTCTGTATCTTGCAAGCAAAGCTCGTCTGGAGACACATTAAATCAACAGACATCAATCTAAATGTATTTATTTTACTGTTACAGATCTCACCAAAATATTGAATATCCTATCTGTACTGATTCCTCTCACTTTATTTTAATCTAAATGCACATATCACTTGCCTAACAGTTTCGTTATCATGGCAAGTTATTTATGCACCCTATCACTTGGTGCTGTTTTCTATACATTTCTTTGTACACACCATTATGTAACATGATCAGACTTGCTTCACAGCTCAGTATTCCAATAAGATATTTTTCCTGACAAACTTAATTTTAATCTTAGGAGCTACCATATTCCCTGTGCATTACGGTCCACGTAGAGCCGCTGGGCGAATGGCTATTGCAGTCGCCTTATTTTGCTGACCGAGTGAAAAATCAAAATATTCACACGATATTAGTTATCTAAATTAGCTCAATAATAGGAATATTTGTACTCAAGCAAATACCATTGGTGATCGTCCATCATTAATCTCATTGTATCAATAAACTGAATTTACTGAAAATGATACGAAAAATATTCTAAGCACACACAAAATCAACCGTTCAGATCAGGAATCAGTGACAGAGTACTGAATGGCTGCCCACAAAGGAGACTTCCATCCGGTCACTTGTTTGGGCGGGGGGGGGGGGGACATCCTCTTCTACAATGGCCACCCATAGTCCACACTCTCAATCACTTCAGAATAGCTCCCTTCTTTGAATTACTTCAGCCGAACAAGTGCCTGGTCAAAAATTAACAATGACCACAGCTGCACTAAGCGTGTCTCCTTGCAGATGACACACACATACACACACACACAAACACACACACACACACACACACACATACACACACACACCATCCACTCATAAACGAAAAAAACGGTACGAATCAGGACATAAGGATCAACTGGGATAGGAAGTGTACATTCAAATCATAGAATCCACATCTTCATACTTTTCTACTCTTTGACTACCGGCAAACAAGTATTCAATGAATATGCCAAAATCGTATTCCGACAAGAACAACGATGCTAGAAATTCCTAATGACAAACCTGATCTACGGTTACATTGTGTTCAATTGATCACCCTAAAGGGAAATACATATCTAATCACATACCATTCCCTCAAGGGCGCAGATTTCCGTCAACTGTGGATGAAAATTAACGTAACGCTTGTCTAGGCGATACTAACTTATGTGTGAAACGAAGTAAAATGTCTGGCGAACGTCATTCCGATTGTTGCAACAACAGCGGAATACTCTTCAATTTCAACATGTTTTTATCCCGTAATGTCTTCTCAGACCTGCAAAAGAGTTAAATGACTGAATCTGTCGGATACAAAACTGCTATTCTTGTATACAAACAGGAATTGAGCTTTTTGCAAGTGATGCCTATGGTATATAGATGATAAATGAAGTTACTTTAACAAGCTGGTCTTTTATTATCCATTGTATGTATGTATGCGTGTGTGTGTGTGTGTGTGTGTGTGTGTGTGATTGCACATTCCATTATCTCCGAAACACCTCGAGCAATTTCTACGTTGTTGTGCCTGGAAATATAATAATAAATAGCGGTGCAAAAATCCTCAGTGACTCCACAGAGGTAATGTGAAAACGAGCTGACAAGTAAAAATCTTCGAAACAGACATTAATGGCGAATCAAATGATCTAGGTGTTTCTAGACAAATTAGTGACATTCAAGTTTAGTCAGTAATATAAACAGAGCTCTGTAACGCAGAGTAACGTTTTGTAGTCTCTTTGTAGGAACTAAAAGTGAATGCATTATTTTCCAGAGTCTTTACGTTCTGCAAAATTATGCATCGTGCTTGATACTTTCTCGTTCACTCGCGTTGATGTTTTGATGTTGGAGAGATAGGGAGGAGGTGTAGGGAAACGTGTGACAATTTGTACGTTTCACGTAAGCTTTAAAAAAGTCTTAACTTAAATTGCTCATAGTTTAGATTATACGAATATTTCAATTCATTTCCTGCCCAACAGAAGACTGCGATCGGTAAGTGACATTGCCACACCAGACAAAGAGCAGATGAGCTATCAAAACATTCATTGTTCGCAACAATTGCCAATTCAGTAATTGAGACAAACAAGAGGACGTTTTTACTCTCATTTCTTGCTGGTGATGTTTTTGTTTTAGAAAATTATATGTAAGCGTTGGGTGTCATTGCTATGATCTCACCGAATTTACTGTAAAATGGACAGAAAGGTTGCTTACGCAACATGCATGCGAAATGTATGACTTTCGTTCTGCCCGTTTTCGTTTTTCAGACAATGTGCTGCAGGGATGAATAAGGGACACCTATATGGGTGTAGATAACCATCGAATGAGCATGTCTAGGTTGGTTGGTGTACGGGACAGAAGTTAATTTTCATCTTTCGCCTCGCTATCTTTCTATCAAGTGTTCGTAGTTGTCAGCGAGTCTTCGATTTCTACCTCAGATCCCATGCAAGCGGATGGGAATGTCTCCCATGGCACAACGCTGTTCCACCAGCCTGCGTCCGTCGCGCGCTGCACGTTTCGAGCCGCCGTTCACCTCGATAACGGCATTTATGGAGACGACCATAGACACAGAGTAGCAAAAATGTGATTCACCCGAAGAACTGACACATTTCCATTGATCAACGTTCGAGTCCCGATCGTCACATGCCCACTGAAATCGTAATTTACGATGTCGTTGGGTCACATAGTGGTGGTCTGCTGCGGAGCTCCATGTCGAACAATGTACGATGAACGGTGTGCCCCAAAACGCTTGTGCGTGCACTAGCATTGTGTTCTTTCAGCATAGATGCCATAGACTACCATCAATCCTACTTTACACTGAAAACAAGCTTCCGAACTCAACGATTGTGAAGAGACTTGGACGTCCAACTTTACAGGGTGGTCCATTGATCGTGACATGGGCCAAATATCTCACGAAATAAGCGTCAAACAAAAAAATAAAGAGGCCGAAACTTGTCTAGTTTGAAGGGAGAAACCAGATGGCGCTATGGTTGGCCCGCTAGATGGCGCTGCCATAGGTCAACGGATATCAACTGCGTTTTATTAAAAATAGGAGCCCACATTTTTTATTTCATATTCGTGTAGTAATTAAAGAAATATGAATGTTTTAGTTACTCAACTTATTTCGCTTTGTGATAGATTTCGCTGTAATAGTCACAAACATATGGCTCACAATTTTAGACGAACAGCTGGTAACAGGTAGGTTTTTTTAAATTGAAATACAGAACGTAGGTACGTTTGAACATTTTATTTCGGTTGTTCCAATGTGATACATGTATCTTTGTGAACTTATCACCGCAAGACCGCAACGGTCGCAGGTTCGAATCCTGCCTCGGGCATGGATGTTTGTGATGTCCTTAGGTTAGTTAGGTTTAACTAGTTCTAAGTTCTAGGGGACTAATGACCTCAGCAGTTGAGTCCCATAGTGCTCAGAGCCATTTGAACCATTTGAACTTATCATTTCTGAGGACACATGCTATTACAGCGTGATTACCTGTAAATACTACATTAATGCAATAAATGCTCAAAATGATGTCCATCAACCTCAATGCATTCGGCAATACATGTAACGATATTCCTCCAACAGCGAGTAGTTCGCCTTCCGTAATGTTCGTACATGCATTGACAATGCGCTGACGCATGTTGTCAGGCGTTGTCGGTGGATCACGATAGCAAATAGCCTTCAACTTTCCCCATAGAAAGAAATTCGAGGACGTCAGATCCGGTGAACGTGAGGCCGTGGTATGGTGCTTCGACGACCAGTCCACCTGTCATGAAATATGCTATTCAATACTGCTTCAACCGCACGCGAGCTATGTGCCGGACATCCATCATGTTGGAAGTACATCGCCATTCTGTCATGCAGTGAAACATCTTGTAGTAACATCGGTAGAACATTAGGTAGGAAATCAGCATACATTGCCCCATTTAGATTGCCATCGATAAAATGGGGGGCCATTATCCTTCCTCCGATAATGCCGCACCATGCATTAACCCGCCAATGTCGCTGATGTTCCACTTGTCGCAGCCATCAAGGATTTTCCGTTGTCCAGTAGTGCATATTATGCCGGTTTACGTTAGTGCTGTTGGTGAATGACGCTTCGTCGCTAAATAGAACGTTTGCAAAAAATCTGTCATCGTCCGGCAATTTCTCTTGTACCCAGTGGCAGAACTGTACACGACGTTCAAAGTCGTCGCCATGCAATTCCTGGTGCATAGAAATATGGTACGGGTGCAATCGATGTTGATGTAGCATTCTCAACACCGACGTTTTTGTGATTCCCGATTCTCGCGTAATTTGTCTGCTACTGATGTGCGGATTAGCCGCGACAGCAGCTAAAACACCTACTTGGGCATCATCATTTTTGAAGGTCGTGGTTGACGTTTCACATGTGGCTGAACACTTCCTGTTTCCTTAAATAACGTAACTATCCGGAAAACGGTCCGGGCCCTTGGATGATGTCGTCCAGGATACCGAGCAGCATACATAGCACACGCCCGTTGGGCATTTTGATCACAATAGCAATACATCAACACGATATCGACCTTTTCCGCAATTGGTAAACGGTCCATTTTAACACGGGTAATATATCACAAAGCAAATACCGTCCGCACTGGCGGAATGATGCGTGATACCACGTACTTATACGTTTGTGACTATTACAGCGCCATCTATCACAAATCTAAAAAAGTGGTCCAACTAAACCATTCATATTTCTTTATGTACTACACGTATATGTAAAAAAATGGGGATCCTATTTTTAAAAAAAACGCAGTTGACATTCGTTTGACGTATGGCAGCGCCATCTAGCGGGCCAACCACAGCGCCATCTGGTTTCCCCCTTCAAGCTAGACGAGTTTTGTTCTTTGTAGTTTTTTCGTTTGATGCTTATTTCGTGAGATATTTGGTCCGGTCACTATCAATGGACCGCCCTGCATATCGCCTAGTGGTAGTTTCACTGTCCTATCTCTTTCCGTAAATGTTCAGGATAGTAGCACGTGTGCATTCGACCAACTTCGCCGTGTTCGAGATACTCGTTCACAAGCTCTGGGTAATAATAATCTGCACCTTCGTCAAAGTTGCCTATCTCAATGTATTTCCCCCATTTGCAGCCCATATTTTCGCTAGGGTGATCCCCGTCCGTGTTAGGTGCGGTTACATTCTTCTGTTACCGTGTCATATGCCCGCAACGCCACCAAGTGGGATCAACCTTCGCGGTGGTCAGTGGTCATAATGTTTTCGTTTATCAGTGTATGTTCTGCACAGACAAACAAGAAAATTAATCTCTTTGTCCGTTTCTTTTGTTTCAGAAACATCCGGTATGAAGAATTCGAAATGCCTTCCAAGAACCTGAAACACATGAACATGGGGTAAGTTCCTTCGAAATATTTTACGTCATGAAACCATCTGTGAGGTACATCGAGTAGTATCTGAATATCCAAATAACTAAACGATGAGTACGTCCTTTAACGTTAAGCATTATTTTTTTACTTTATTTATTTAACACATGGCAAAACTACAGAAAACTGTGTGAGGTGTAAAATGTAGAAGTTAGGTATGAAATGAACATATCGAAATATTAACAAATTACTATAGCTCTGTTGTTAGTGAACACCTACAGATGTAATTACTTTCATAGTTCCGTCAAAGCCTATGTCCAGGGAGGTTAACCGCGTAACAGCGTCTGGAGAGTCATTCATAAAATCGTTTCAGTCTCCTTTAATCTTCTTACTTTGCATTCAAGAATAAAGTGGTCTGCTGCTTGCTCCATTGCACCACAGTCGCAAAGCTGTATATGATCTCTCAATTATAATGGGGCGCTTTGCGTCCAGTATTTTTGCAACTTCGCTGACTGGTAACTCGCTAGGATCTGGTCTATTCTATACCTTACCACAGTTTCTGTCCACAATGCAACTGGTCTAGATTTTGGCGTGACAGTGAAAATTCTCACTTTGTCGTTAAGCTGGGCATCAGTCTTGCTGACATGACTTCTTTTGTCACACACAGGATCACAGTATTCAACTGAATATTCAGTCGATTATGCTGCGATCTAGTTTCACGCAAAGATATTTAGGGTGTTGAAGGCCACAGAAGCTGATGTTAAATTTTAAGCCTGACACCTTCTTGCTTTCGTAAAATACGGACGCCTTAGTTTTAGCAGTTTTGGGATAGAGTATGTTTATAGTATCTGTTCAGTGTATCTAGATTATCTTCATGTTGTTGTTTTTGTGGTCTTCAGTCCTGAGACTGGTTTGATGCAGCTCTCCATGCTACTCTATCCTGTGCAAGCTTCTTCATCTCCCAGTACCTACTGCAACCTACATCCTTCTGAATCTGCTTAGTGTATTGATCTCTTGGTCTCCCTCTACGATTTTTACCCTCCACGCTGCCCTCCAGTGCTAAATTTGTGATCCCTTGATGCCTCAAGACATGTCCTACCAACCGATCCCTTCTTCTAGTCAAGTTGTGCCACAAACTTCTCTTCTCCCCAATCCTATTCAATACCTCCTCATTAGTTACGTGATCTACCCACCTTATCTTCAGCATTCTTCTGTAGCACCACATTTCGGAAGCTTCTATTCTCTTCTTGTCCAAATTATTTATCGTCCATGTTTCACTTCCATACATGGCTACACTCCATACAAATACTTTCAGAAACGACTTCCTGACACTTAAATCTATACTCGATGTTAACAAATTTCTCTTCTTCAGAAACGATTTCCCTGCCATTGCCAGTCTACATTTTATATCCTCTCTACTTCTACCATCATCAGTTATTTTACTCCCTAAATAGCAAAACTCCTTTACTGCTTTATGTGTCTCATTTCCTAATCTAATCCCCTCAGCAACACCCGATTTGACTACATTCAATTATCCTCGTTTTGCTTTTGTTGATGTTCATCTTATATCCTCCTTTCAAGACACTGTCCATTCCGTTCAACTGCTCTTCCAAGTCCTTTGTTACTTCTTCTCCATGAATTTTAATACCTACTCCGAATTTGCTTTTGTTTCCTTTACTGCTTGCTCAATATACAGATTGAATAACATTGGGGAGAGGCTACAACTCTGTCTCACTCCTTTCCCAACCACTGCTTCCCTTTCATGCCCCTCGACTCTTATAACTGCCATCTGGTTTCTGTACAAATTGTAAATAGCCTTTCGTTCCTTGTATCTTCATAGGATTTACTTATTGTGTTGCTAGAGATGCATCATCTACATAACAAAAAGCTTTTCGTTATGCTGTTGCCGGCATATCCTTAGGACAGACATTTTCAGTTTCGTTTAGTGCTATGACTTATCATGTACGTCATTCAAGGCATTTAAATATTATCCTTTAGCGACACCTTTATGGCTTGTGTTAGCTGTGGGTCAAATGGTGACGAGAAACGGAAATTTGCACCAAACGTCTTCACCGAGCTTTCGGCTCTGCAAATTGGGTGAAGAGTAGCCCTGATGCTGTTTGGAGAGTTCGCAGTCAGCAGTTATCAGGAGCGGCAACCCGTTGACTCTCGTGCGGACTCGAGGAAAGCGCACTCTAATGGAAACTGATAGGGTGCCACAAGTGCTTTAAAAGCCGCCCTTGAGCCCAGTCTCCCCGGCCCGGCATCCCTGACGATGGCCAATATCCGCCCCCATCTGCCGCCTTAATGACGATGCACCCTCTTCTTGCGCTGGGGCCGGCAGCCCACCCCACCCGTCGCTCATCGATCGCTCTTTAGTTTCGCCTCAGGAGACGAGCCAGAAAGCTGCCATCAGCATTCATTCCCAGGCACCAGTTCCCTCCAACTGAACGCTGCTGCCGCGACTCCAGTCCCCGTGCTTACTGCTCTCTCTTTCATGAAACTTATGTCTCTTTTCAAGACATCATTTGCAAATTTAACTATGTGAAAGTTCCTCAGGCTGCACATTATTGATAATTCATGATCGAAGTGAGATACTCATTCGATCATTACCTATATCTGGCATATAAATAACATTTAAACCGATTCAGTGAACTACGTCAATGTTTGAGTATGTGACGACCATAGAATTCCTGTCACACCACTTTACGGCGTAGGTATTTTACGTAAATTTATGCAAAATTTTACACGTTGCACAACGCATACCAAATCCAAACGGACCACAAAGCGTGTTTCAGTTGGTACTCTCCATAATAAGTTAGTGTTTCACATGTGTTATGTGTAAATAAATGTTTTCGGATAATTTTATGCAATTTGAGTTCAAATGGTTCAAATGGCTCTGAGCAGGATTCGAACCTGCAACCGTAGCGGTCGGGCGGTTCCAGACAATAGCGCCTAGAACCACTCGGCCACTACGGCCGGCTTACGCAATTTGTACCATCGCGAAATAGAGGAGAGAGTGCCGCAGACACAATTAGCGAGATAAGGCGGCAATCATTTAAAAAAATAGGCTTCTTTCGTTGCGGCGAGAATTTCTTACGAAATTTTAGCCACCAAATTTCTCCTCTGAAAGTCTTTTTTCCCTTTTTTTCTTAATTTCCACATCTCTTGGTAAGAATAATGTATGTGTTTAGTGCGATTCGAGAGCGGAATGGTGAAGAAATTGATAGTTCTATGAAGCAACCGCCAAACACTCAAATGTGAGTCTCACAGTAACCGTACAGATGTAAATATAGGATTTACGAACGTGGTTAAGTGGTATGGAAAACTTCCTGTGCTTATCGGATATTCACGCAGGGATATATTCCACTGAACATACACTGTCGGAAAAAAGTTAATACACTCTTTTAGACATTTCAAGTCCACAAAAAAATTACTGTTGCAACAGTGCATCTGGAGTACATGAAATGATTGCTTTTACAGATCAATAGCACAAGCGGTTCTGAAGTACCAAGTATTGACCCATGCTGAAACATCCTTACGAATATCAGTACATGGCCATGTGGCCGATCGGTTCTAGGCGCTTCAGTCCGTAACCGCGCTGTTGCTACGGACGCAGGTTCTAATCCTGCCTTGGGCATGGATATGTGTGATGTCCTTAGGTTAGTTAGGTTTAAGTAGTTCTAAGTCTAGGGGACTGATGATCTCAGATGTTAAGTCCCATAGTGCTTAGAGCCATTTGAACCATTAGTACGTGGCGTAGCCTCCGCGGGTGGCAATGTAGACGCTGACTCTGGCATCGAGTCGATGTTAAAGATGGCGACTACTGTCCTGTGATACAATACGCCACGCCTTCTCGAGCTATTCACGCAGTTCTGTAAAAGTAGTTGGATGACGATTTGCATGAGTCACTTCTCGTCCCATCATATCCCAAACGTGCTCGACTGTGGACAAGTCCGGATATCGTTCAAAAATGGCTCAAATTTCTCTAAGCGCTATAGGACGCGAGCCTAAAGTCTTTGCTTTCCATTCCTCATAACATTTCAACAAAAATATCCCGCGATTTTGCGCAGGAACTCTTAATTGTTTTCCCTGTCAGCGCAACACCAGTTGTCTGTGATAAACAGTTCGTCCATTTATCGCTGAGATTATCAAAAGGTTCAAATGGCTCTGAGCACTATGGGACTCAACACCTGAGGTCATCAGTCCCCTAGACCTAGAACTGCTTAAACCTAACTAAGGACATCGCACACATACATTCCCGAGGCAGGATTTGAACCTACGGCCGCAGCAGCAGCGCAGTTCCGGACTGAAGCGCCTAGAACCGCTCTGCCATAGCGGCCGGGCTGGAGATCGTGCTAGCCAGGAAAGATACTGCACGTCTTGCAGAGTACGTTGAGTTCACGGGCACCCTGAGGGCGAGCATTATCCTGTTAGAACAACACGACAGCTTTCTGTTGCACGAACGGCGAAAGAACGGGTGTTACAACATTCTGCACGTTCCGTGCGCTGTTAGCGTCCCTACCAGAACTATCCAAAAGTGAACGGGAGTTGTAGGTTATCGCACCCAGGACCATAAGGCCAAGAATTGGATCAGTATGTCTTGGACGAATACACTCTACGAAATAGTGCACACCAGGTCTACGCCGTACATGCAAACGACCATCACTTGGGTGCAGGCAGAAGGTGCATTCATCGCTGAAGACAGCGGCGCACCATTCCATCATCCAAGTGATCCTCTGATGGCATCATGCACATCGATACTGTGGTGTGATTGGAAGCGGTGCTAGAGGTTTGCCTGCCCTTAGTCCAAATACTAATAACCAGTCTGCAACAGTTCGTGTTGACGCAGGTGGGATCACAAGCCCTCTTATTCGTGCTATCGTAGCTGATCGATCTCCCGCTGCTGCCCTTACAATACCATCCTGGCGGGCGTCTGTTCTGTACGGATGTTCAAAACCTCGTCTATGAGTGTGGGAATGTTCACGTGACCACTGATACCACCATGGTCGCACAACTGACGCAGCTCGCCCAACTTGTGTAGTAACGCTTCAAATGCATCATCCCGCCACACGCTAAGTCGCAATTTCACCCCTTTCAAACTCACTCACTTGGCTAGGAAGCACGAGTGCTTCACACAGTTTCACCATACAGAGTCTTCTGGCTGCGAGCATTCTCTATTAAAGGGTAGACACAGAAGGCTCTCAAGTAGCCATGATATTACGCTATCTGAAGAATGTCGATTATTATGAGCAAGAGGAAGTGTTGTACCCATTTGGCAGGTCCCAGCAAATTTCTTTTTTTAATTTTAATTACTTCCGCTGTTTATCTTTTCTCGTTCACCCTTTGTAAAACAACTTCATTCCTTATTTTATCTGTACGTTTCTCACATTTCTTTCTTGTTCAGCTGACATCACAAGCGAGTAAGCATTTCTCCTCTCTCCACAGCAGTGTCCATGTTTCTGCATCATACAGGCAACACTCCACAGAAAACACTTAACTCTTCGTTAATATTTAATGGATCACAAAAAACGCTCGTCCCTTTTTGTTTCTATTTCTTTAGGACATGTCATGATGCTGGTGATTTTACATCCTAAGAATCTCAAATTATGAACGTGTTCCACTAACACAATTTTTCACTTTCATCGTCTTTGATTACCTTCTAAAAACTCATTGCCTTTGTATTCTTCACATTTATCTTCAGTCCATATTCCTCGCAGTTAGCGTTCAGCTCCTTTGGCAGTATCTCTTCATTTGCTAATACCATATCGTCAGTGAAACTTATACAGACATTATGTCTGTACGTAATTCCAGTCGAAACGGATTGCTCATAGATGTCCAAGTAATCATTGTAATCCACTGAAAAAATATGTAAAAGAATATACCGTATAAAAAAGAAAAAGGAAAAATAAAAATAAAAGAAGGTCGACAGTGTTCTGACTAGTCTGATGGGGCCGTTACGAATTTCTCTTCTGTGTCGACCTGCGTGTACCGTGCAATTTATTGCGTGACGTCTTTACAGCTGTCCTACTATGCTGTTCCTTCTTGTCGTCAGTGTATTCCATACATTCCTTTCTTCGCCGATTTTGAGGAGAACCTCCTCATTCCTAACCTCGTCAGTCCACCTAATTTTCAAAATTCGTCTGTTGCATCACATCTCAAATGCTTCGATCCTCTTTTGCTCCGGTTTCCCCACAATCCATGTTTCACTACCATACAAATGCACTGCTCCAAACGTACGTTCTCAGAAATTCTTTTTTCAAATTAAGGCCTATTTTTCATACTGCTAGACTTATCTTGGTGACGAACATCTTTCATGTCAGTGCTGGTCTGTTTTTTATGCCTTCAAAAAATGGTTCAAATGGCTCTGCGCACTATGGGACTTAACTGCTCAGGTCATCAGTCCCCTAGAACTTAGAACTACTTAAACGGAACTAACCTACGGACATCACACACATCCATGCCCGAGGCAGGATTCGAACCTGCGACTGTAGCGGTCGCGCGGTTCCAGACTGTAGCGCCTAGAACCGCTTTTTTTCTTTTTTTTGCGTTTGGTCGGGGTGGACATCACAAGACATCCGTTGAAATTGATCGTTGGTTCCTTGACTCAGTTTTTTTAATTACAGAGAGCACGCAGCCCTCTGACCGAACACGCTGAGCTACTGTGCCGGCTGAACCGCTCGGCCACTTCGGCAGGCTTTTATGCCTTCCTTGCTCCGTCTGTCGTGGGTTACTTCGCTGCATAAGTAGCAGAACTGTTTCAGTTTCACTGAGCACAGCAATGACACAGCGAATCTTATCAATGATCTCCTTCCACCTCCAATTTTAATTCCACTCTTTAACCTTTCTTTTATTTCCGCCATTGCTTCTTCGATGTACAGACTGAACAGTAGGGGCGAGACACATCATCCCTGTCCTACATCCCTTTCTAATCCTAGCACTTCGTTCTTAGTATTCCACTCTTATTATTCCCTCTCGGCTTTGTACATATTGTACATTACCCATCTCTCCCTTTATCAGGGCCGTATTTTTCTCAGAATTTCGAACGTCTTGTTTCATTGTACATTGTACCACGCTTTATTCAGGTCAACAAATCCTATGAAAGTGTTTTGTTTCTTCTTTAGTCTTGCTTCCGGTATCAATCGCAACGTGATTACTGCCACTCTGGTGCCTAAGTTTCCTAAATCCAAATTAATCGTCATCTTAAATATCTTCAGTTTTCTTTTACATTCTTCTGAATATTATTCTCGCCAGCAACTTCAATGTATGAGCTGTTAAGCTGATCCTGCTATAGTTCTCGCAGTTGTCAGCTATTGCAATTTTGGGAATTGTGTGGATGATGTCTTTCCAAAAATCTGATGACACATCGCCAGTCTCATACATTCTACACACAAATGTGAATGATGGACTGCTATCTATCCCTTCTGCCCTATTTGAAGTCTATCAAAGCTCTTTTAAATTCTGATTCTAATACTGGATTCCCTATCTCTTCTAAATCTATGGCTGTTTCTTCTACCGCGCCATCAGACAAGTATTCCCCTAATAGGAGCCATCAGTGTACTCTTTCCACCTATCAACTCTCTTCTCCGAATTTAACAGTGAAATTCCCATTTTGCTCTTAACGTTGCCACTCTTACTTTTAATCTCACCTAAGTTTGTTCTGCTGAGTCAGTTTTTCCGACAATCATTTCTTTTTTTTATTTCTTCGCATTTTTCATGCATCCATTTCGCCTTAACTTCCCTGCGCTTCATTTATTTCATTCCTAAGTCATTTGTAGTTTTGTATTCCTGAATTTCCCTCAGCACTTTTGCACTTCCTTCTTTCATCGATCAACTGCAGTATTTCTTCTGTTATTAATGTTTCCTTCGCAGTTACCTTCTTTGTTCATATACTTTTCTTTCTAACTTCTGTAATTATCCTTTATAGAGACGTTCATTCTACCGAGCTATTCGTAATGGCAGTATCTATAGCCTGAGAGTTCTTCAAGCGTAACTTTCATTCCTTAATATTTCTGTATCCCACTTCTTTGCACATTCATTCTTCCTGGCTGGTCTTTTAAAGTGCAGCCTACACTTCGTCACTAATACATGTTAATCTGAATCTATATGTGCTTCTGGTTACGCCTTACCATCCAATATCTGATTTCTGAATCTCTACCTCACCGTGATGTAATCTAATTGAAATCTTCCCATACCTCCTGGCCTATTCCAAGTATACCTCCTCCTCTTGTGATTCTTCGACAGAATATTCGCAATTACTAGCTGAAATTTATTGCAGAACTCAATAAATCTTTCTCCTCTCACTCCTAGTACCAAGCCTGTATTTCCCTATAAACGTTTCCTCTACTCCTTCTCTTACAACCGCATTTCAATTCCCCATGATTATTAGGTTTTCATCTCCCTCTACGTACTGAATTACCCGTTCAATATCCTAATATGCTTCCTCTATATCTTTATTTTCTGCTTGCGGTGTCGCTATGAAAGTGTGAATTACTGTTGTCGGTGTTGGTTAGCTATCGCTTCTGACGAGACAATCCTGTCACTGAACTTCTCACGTAGCTCTCACTCCCGGCCCTATCTTACTATTCCCGTTTCTACTCTCGCTATACAGTTCTCTGCTGCTGTTGTTATTACACGATACTCATCTGGCCAGAAATCCTTGTCTTCTTTCCATTTCACTTCGCCGACCCCCACTGTATGTAGATTCAACCTTCGAATTTCGTTTCAGATTTTCTAGCTTACCTACCACGTTCAAACTGCTGACATTCCACGACTCGACTCGTAGAACGTTATTCTTTCGTTGATTATTTAGTCTTTTTCTGACAGTCACCTCCCCCTTGGCAGTCTCCTCCCGGAGATCTGAATGGGGAACTATTCCGGAATCTTTTGCCGATGGAGAGATCATCATGGCACATTTTCACTTACAGACCATATGTCCTGTGCATACCTATTATGTGTCTTTAATGCACTGGTTTTTCATTTTCTTCTATATCCTCACTGCTTATTCTTCCGTCTTGAGGGGCAGTTTCTCACCCCAAGGCAAATAGAGTGCTCTAACCCTCTGTCCGCCTCTCCGCCCTCTATAACAAGGCCGCTAGCTGAATCAGGGTGACTTCTAATACCGAAAGTCTTCGGCCGCCATCGCTGATGATTTTCATTCAAAATTTAAGCTGCGGCCAGATTCGGACCATCGAAACTGGGACCGAGGACATTTTGGTTCCTAATCAATAATGCTACCCCTAGACCACATATAACTAATAAAGCTTGAATTATAAGTCTGGCTGTGACCATGAAATTACGTTTTAGTTCTTCTCTACTAGATATTCACCATTCTGTTCAACACCTTACTCCCAAAGATGGATGACTAGGCGAGGACCTCCGTCATAGAAGTCTGCATTTTGTCTGTTAAGGAAACGTTCTACTTGGAAATCACCTCGTAATCTCAATGCGAATGTTTGCCATGTAATGTTTTCTTCAACGGAGGGTGCTTTGCCTGTGGAATACGTGAGGTGAGACAAAATTTCATAGCCCAAAGAAGCTACATTTGGGACCTCGTGCTAGAGCAAAAACACCCCCTCAGACAGCTTCCCACGACACTTCATCCTCGCAGTCTTTCAGTGACCTCTCGGGACATTTAGCTGGTATGCTCCTGTGACTGTTTACCACTTACGAGCGTAATGTGTTACATCTTCATCATGGCAATCCGAGGAAACGGCATCACATTGTCCCATTATGGCTGAGTCTTCGCCTTTTCCAGTAGTGTATTCACACTTTTCATTGCTTGCTTAGCTCAACTGGGTTAGCCTGAAGCAGCTGCAAAGTTTCCGCTACTGCCACTTCGAGCACCACCGCTTCCACTTCTCAGAGTTTCACATAGATGATGGTGTGTCATTTTATTCTTCGTGATTCAGATTTCTATCACCTCACTGCAAGCGTTTGCGCTACTAACCACTGTGTCTTATTACAATGTTCAGTGTACAATTCCACCACTTCAGCTGGATTGTTACTGCGTTGTTCTCCTTCAAATATATAAAACAAAAGATCGAATGATGGTCCACTTTATCAAAAAACTGTGACATTATTTTGGGTCCTTCGCGGCATGCTACGATAATGTCAGGCAGAGAGTTCAGGGTGCACCAGCGTACGTGCAACTACCAACAAAATTATAATTAAAAGTTTATGATGACCTCTCACTACTGTTTATTATTTTCACATAAACATTTCAGATCCATTTTTACCTTTTAAGTGTTACACAATGCAAACGTGTCCCCTTCGTTGTGTAATTATAACTGGTGTCCAGATTGAACGTATAATAATATAAAATGTACAAGGGTCGGTTGATAAGTAATGCAACACATTTCTTTTCTCAAAGCATATTAGTTTTATTCAGCCGGCCGCGGTGGTCTAGCGGTTCTAGGCGCTCAGTCCGGAACCGCGCGACTGCTACGGTCGCAGGTTCGAATCCTGCCTCGGGCATGGATGTGTGTGATGTCCTTAGGTTACTTAGGTTTAAGTAGTTCTAAGTTATAGGGCACTGATGACCACAGATATTAAGTCCCATAGTGCTCAGAGCCATTTGAACCATTTTGAAGTTTTATTCAGGATTCGAATACGCTATTATGTGCCACTGTTATGGCTACAGCATCCTGCTTTCCAAAGTAATCTCCATTCAATGCAACGACCCTACACCACCTTACTGGGACGGCCTTTATGCCCGCATGGTGCCATTCTATTATTCTACGTCGGAGCCAGAATCTTGCTGCAGCAGTAACCTCCAAGTCATCCATGTACTACTTCCTGTGAAGTGCATTCTTCATTCAGCCAAAAATATTGGAGTCGGAAGGTGCGAGGTCTGGGCTGTAGGGTGGATGAAGAAGAATAATCCATACACCTTTGAGTAACCCAACTGGTAGGCGAGTGTATTAGCACAACCAACAGAGACGTTCAGCTGAGCAGCGAGGTGTTTTCAGCCGTAGATCACCTCGAATAAGTCTGCAGGTTCTAGCATTGCTGGAGTCACGGCGGGCCAGCATGCGAGAGATCTGACAGGTTTGCGCGATCCTGCTGCGATGCTGACAGACGCCTCGCCCAACGATTCACCCTGCTTTTGGTCACTTCCAGCTGTCCGTAGAGATACCGCCAGCGTCTATGACTATGTGTGATGCTCTACCGCCAACGGAAACTCAATGACAGCTCTCTGCTTGGAACGCATCTCCGTTGCAGACGACATTTTGAAGGCTACGTATAGCGCTGCCACCTATAGGAACTTCATGAAACTATAAAAGCTGAAGCGGGAATATTCCACAACGTCCCACTGCAAATCCTACATTATTTGAATCGAAACTTAGCGAGAAAAAAAATGTGTTGCATTACTTGTTGAACGCCCGTCGTAATAACTTGAGACGTAATTGAGATATTTATTGACGGTTTGCTTCTAGATGTATGGGAATAGAAAATGTTTGCTTGCGACAGTTGGTACCGGGTGCGCAAGCGCGTAGCTGTTTCGTTCACGTAAAGGCGCATGTGGACTCCACTGTAGGTACTGTTCGAAGCACTTTCTCTCGCGGAGCTAAAGTCTGTTACACTGGTACAACGCCGTAACGTGATCTTTCAACGAGACGATACATCATACCATTTTGTGAATAATGTGAGGGATTTCTTGAATCCTGAGTTCCCAGATCACTGGACTGGGTGACATAGTCCACTGATTGCTTGAGAACCTAGAAGACCGGAACTTAAGCCACTTGGTTTTTTTCCCTGTTGGGTTCTATCAAGAATCAAGTATACTAGATACTAGTTCGTGATGAACCAGATTTGCGCCATTGCATTCGTGTAGTTATGGCAAATGTTACGCCTGCAATTCTGAAAAACACTTGGAGAGAAGTGGAGTACGAATGAGATATCTATCGTGCGACTAATGGTGGTATATCGAGGTGTATGAGGTGTGTAAAAACACATTTTTATTTACCATTCTTGCAGAAACATACCGGCAATAAATACCTCAATTACTTCTCAAGTTATTACGTTTTATACTGTTATATGTTTAACTTGGACACCCCTTATATTAAGTAATTTACTGAAAGAAAGCGTTACTGCCTATTTTGTTGCAGACAAGGTAATACTTTTTGAGTTTGTCATTTTAAATTACCAGAAAAAGTAAAGATATAAATATTAAATTTCTGTGGAAATGATATAGTAGTGTTTTTCGTGACACGTAGCACAAGAAAACGAGTGCGTCAGAACTGCTCATCGACGGCTACCGAGTAGATCGAGTTTGATCACACAACGTTACGGACACTGTTCAGCGTCGATAAACAGAAGTGCACCAACATGCTGCCACAAATTGTTCCTTATTAACAGGAGTAGTCTCGATTCTTCCGTGTCGAGTTACTAGGCCATGTTTCCGACCTTACTCTCTCCATATTCATGTTTATTCCTTCACTCGAATATAAGCACAGTACATTTTGGATGCGCTTTTCTTCTAGAACCACTACAATGCATGCTGCTGTTTCCCCCTTTTTTGTACGTTGACTGGTTTCTCTCTGAAAGGACATTGTTCGCAGATAGGGCTAATGGTATTGTCTCTACGTAATGAGTTTAACAAAACGATAGAAACATGAACAGAATGTTCTCTTGACGACTAGCCACAGAATTATCTAGATCGTATACATTTATTAATTCTTCTTATAACGCATTTCACTGTCAGACATGATAAATTCGATATACCTGGTCAAATACAATTCTGAATATACAGCAGTAAGTGGTACTTACAACTGTATGTTCAGTATTGTATTTGACGAGCTACACTTGATGATGCCTGATGGCGAAACGCGTCGTAATGAGGTATAATGAATACTTGTAAATACGATACGTAAGATCCTGCGCATGGGAGCCAAGAGGGATATTGCAAAGATTTTCCATCTCTTGCCCTGCTGCTTTTTCTCAAGCTTTAGGGCTTTATGGCTTTATGGCTCACTTCATGCCTTTGGGGCATGGCCAAATGATTTTTTTAACCGATCGTTCCATCACTATCTGCGGAGGATATATTCACTAGAGAACTAAGGTGAGACTCGGATATTCATAAATGTCCTGCGTAGATGGCGACGAAACGTTGGATTTCTCCAAGAAATTAATTCCACCACGGAAGAAACTGAGTGCTGCTACATGCAAGGTAAGAATGATCTCCACTGTGTCCGTCAGTGTACCCGGTAGGCTGTTTACATTGCTTAAATTCACTCTGCTGTTTCATATGGTGTTACATTTTGAGCAACTCTGTGGGCCCATTAAGAATATTCTTAGTCCAGAAGAGGGCAGTCGGAATAGCCGGTGGTGTCAGTCTCGAACTTTGTTTAGTCCGCTTTTCGGCTATTTTGGAATTCCTACTCTGCTATCCCAGTACCTATAATCCACCATTGGATTTGTTGTTGACAGTGTTCACTCATTCAGAAGAAACTGCAACATCAATTCACTGGACACTAGGTGGAAAAACTATGTCCACTCGATTAACAGCTCCGCGAGGACTATACAGAAACATGAGCACTATTCACCAGGATTCGTTATCAACAAGCTTCCAGCAGAACCGAAAAAAGTTAAGAGGTAAACCCCAAGTGCTCAAATACAAGTGGAAATTTTTGCTTGCGACACACTTCTTCTATTCTGTGAAAACCCTCCCCGCAGTACTTCAGAAGTGTTCTCTGTAACCTATTACGAATTCGTGCATTCCTGCATTTTTCTTTTTTTCTTTTCTTTTTTTTGCGCTCCCTTAATTTTTCAATTCTTTTGTTCAGATGTTCTCCAACCAGCAGTCTCTAAATTATATACTGACTCATTCCATGACCAGCTAGTTTTGGCTCGCCGAGTCGCCAGGGACCTGACAAGTAAATAAATAAATAGCTCTGAATATTTTATTGTGTGACGGTTCCGGCCATGAAAGTTTACCCAGCACGATATCGCCGACGCGAGGGACTCTTCACTGTGTCGGATACTGACCGCTGGCGTTGCACTGGTTCTGATTTTGTGTCGTAACGTGAGGCCTTGCGACAGGTACAGCAAGTCGGAGGACGAGAAGGGCGTCGGCCCGGGGGACTTCGACGCCGGGACCCCCGAGTCGCTGCCCAGCCCGGAGCGGCCGCCGCTGCGACACATCGACAAGTACGTCCGGCCAGAGTGTCCCTGCCTCACCAAGCGCTACACCATCGCCCTGCTCACCTGCATAGGTGAGTTGCCGGCTGCAGCTCTCCGACAACTCTGCAGCGCCCACAGGCAATGCAACTCATTTCTAAAAGAGTCTTCTGGAAACTAAACTTGACCTAATCTCCACAGTCTTTAGCTTAGATTTCAGAAATGAAAAGTTTATATTGGTGGTAAATGTATAGTTCTGGAACGAAGTAGGTTTAAAATACTAAATGTTAAAAATCTGAGTGATTCACCAAAATTCTAGAACATGATAAAAGTGAACACTACTTATGTTAGAAAAGAAGTGAATTATGTAAAATACCTATAAAACTCAGTAATGAACACCTATAACTTACGAAGCCAGTGACACAGCAATGTGAAACTATAGATCGTTGCCAAATGAAGTCGCACTATTACACAAAAAAAAATCGTTCTCATAGAATGAAAATCATTTATTCGATAGCGTAAGGTTCATTAGAACCTTGTCTGAACATATTCAAGTCAAAAATTACTAGAAAACAAAGAGAAGCTACATTTTCTCGAAGACGTGCTGAGACTGCGATAAACAAATTTTTTTAGGCAGATGATACCACCTGCTGGTCACATCCAGAAACTAAGACAAGTATTGCGCTGAAAGCACTTGGTGGGAAGTGTATGCTACAGTCAGACATAGGGAGTTTAGTTCAATCGTTGTGCTAGGAAAGGTAAAAATTGAATGTAGCCAATAGTGACTGAGGAGTTAAGGGAAATTTTGATAACTGTACACAGCATGTAGCTACATGCATTCAGTTTTTGAAGCTTGCGATAATGTGATGACGTCTGACAACTTTTGCTCTCTTATTCCTATAAGTAACAAATAGGAACAAGAGGATAGACGCCATTTAAGCTGTGGAAAGCGGGAGTGTGAGGTTAAAATAAAACACGCCAGTTTCTTGTTTTTTCAGCAGACAGAAGTAGGTAATCTTGTAGTTATTACTGATTTACTTTTATCTGAATATAATTCATTGTATCATTGCAAGCACTTGCTTTCCAAATATGTTTAACGCACAGTATTTGATCGTATTATTTTGTAATGGCAGACGGGGGTAAATGTGGAGTGATAGACAAGACGGGTACACCTCCGCGAAAAAGAAGCTGGAAGAAGCAGAAAGGAAGAACAAACTAGGGAATGAAAAGTAACAACAGACTGAGTTGAAGAACAAAAATGGGGAATCTGTACGTGGGTGCTTTACTGAACAGCCAGAAAAGAAGCAAACGGAAGCCAGTAAGAAGGAGAAAACACCAGAATTATTGAAGATACGTTACCAGCCGTTGTGATAATGATAAGGAAAGATAAAGAACTATGGTACAAATGTGTTCAATGTCCAAATTAGAATCATGATTGGTGTTCTAGAAAAGACGCTCCTGGACTGTATTTGTGGTATTTCCTTATTCAAAAAACCATCTTCCTGAGAGGTGGCAATGGATCGTATATGCAAATAAGTAAATGTAGATTATATGTGATGCTTTAGGCAGGGAACCAGACCATGTGGCTACGTTAACAACCCATATTTAAGAATACAGTATTCTCTTGTGTTTAAAGTTTATATATGTGAATCAGGTTGGCTGCCAATCTCTATAATAGCGGTGGATGCTTTCAGCAACAAGTTGGACAATATTGTCGACTGTTCTTAAGATTACTCATCTTTGCATGTGTTGTTGCTTTTATGTATTTTTTTAGTGTTACATGTTCATTTCAGATGCTAACCTGTATTAGCTTTGACCTCTTTACGTGTACAGGTTTCATCATCTCCTTCGGCATGAGATGTAACATGGGAATGGCGAAACTGAAAAAAATACACGGGGTAAGTTATTACATCACTTTTATACTCGTAATTTCTTCTGAATACAACTTAATCCATTTCTGAGGAAAAGTCTGTTTAACTAACGCATACATTAGCTCAAATTCTACTAAAATAACGGTAACGCTCTCTCTCTCTCTCTCTCTCTCTCTCTCTCTCTCTCACTCTCACTCTCTCTCTTTCTCTCTTTGACGTATTACGTTGAGAAATATAACGTTGGAGTAAGACTTACTACGACGTTTCCCTTGTCTGAATAGCACTCGTTTCCACATTTCTTCAAGTCTCGTATCTTGACGGCATGAAATAATTTGTTGCTAACCAATTTCAGAAAGGATAATGCCAAATGATGTACGCCACACAATTGTTAAATTTAAATCGCTCCTTCCTACTTCATTTGCGCTTTGAAGATTTTGATGGTCAGTTCCAGATGCACAGTGCAAAGTTTTCATAGGTAAAGAGAATCACACCGATTCCTTCTTCCACATGATGATAATCCAGTAATACGCAATTCAGTGACACACTGTTCGTTAAACGTCACAGTGAAAACTCGATAGCCGCGCGGCGTAGCCGTGCGGTCTACGGCGCCTTGCTACGGTTCGCGCGGCTCCCCCCGTCGGAGGTTCCAGTGCTACCTTGGGCATGGGAGTGTGTGTTCTCCTTAGCGTAAGTTCGTTTAAGTTAGATTGAGTAGTGTGTTAGCCTCAGCAGTTTGGTCCCACAGAATTTACCAAAAATTTCCAATTTGAAAACTTCACACAGTGGCAATACATCATCGTAATAAACCCAGTGCACACTTCATGCTCACGTAGGAAGATGACAACATAATTAAAATATCCACCCAGTAGATTTGTGGCACAATTACACTTGGATGTTGCACGATTACTGTAGCGCCTGAGATTTTAAGATGCATAGACGTGACGCGGTGACTTAACGGTCGCTGTTTTTTACAAGTGAGTAAAACAGATATGATCCAAGCTCAGTTTCTTTACTCGATCCGAGATGGAGATATGTATTAGACAGCGCACCGGTATTGTCACGATTAAGTTTAAGCAACACAGTTGTTGCCTGTGGGCACTTAATAGTAAATTAGACATAGATGATATATGGTTATTTTCCGGTGCTTACTTTGACACGGTATGTTAACGTTACGACTGGACTCCGAAGACTGGAGATTTTTTGGTGGGATTAGCTATTTAAGGACTGATATACAAATATTTATCAAGCTCAGAAACTATGTGATGTTTTGATAATCGTCTAGGTTATATCTTGATGCTTTGAATGGACTATAAGACTTCACCTGGTTTATGAAAAATGTTGAAGGTCAGTAAATTATAAAAGCCTTTAAAACCTTCTTATGGTCCCTTGTAGAAGATACGCTACATACGAGTGCGACATCCACCTCGAAAATTATTTTATATGATGTTAACTCACCTATATTCTTAACTAGTAGCTTAATCAATTAATGAAGGGTGTCATTCAACTGGGAAAAATGCGGGAACGGAAGTACAGTGTCAAATTTCGGAATTTAATACATAAGCAAAACTGGCTGTGGAAAAATATGAATGTCTTAAGTTTCAGTATCATTCATCTCGTAAGTTAATTAATTTCATCTACTTTTAATCAATCAAGGTTCTACAAAAATTAACTGCGTCGCTGAAATCAGCAATTTCAGTTCAACCAAGTGAATAATAAATTTAAGTTGAACTTCGCATAAGTAACACGTTGAAATATTCATGAAAATATTACATATTACATGCACAACTACATCAAAATAGAATAACAAGTCAGGAAACAGTTGGTTATTGATTGGAGTAGAAGACATAACAGATAGAGAGTTTCCAAATTGCTACATCTCAGTTCCTATTGAACTTAAGGGGCAGGTAAGGGAGGGAGAAGGGAATGTCGTACATACCCAAGAATGAACTACTTCAGTGCCGCTTCCACAGTTTTCTAACGATCTAATTTTTTAATTATTGGTCCCCTGAATGTAGGATAGCACAGTGTTCAAAAGATATGGACCATTTCTGAATTACTATACCCATGCCTTATAAATATTTAGTTGAGTTTAGAAAAAGTTAATATTACACTGTATTTTCCTAGTCTATATGATTTACAAAAACAGTATTAGTTGGTACTACAGATTTCTTTTTCCAGTTGCTCTTGTAATGTATAGAAGCAATGCTTTACCAAATGTTGATTTAAAATTGTTTCTGTCCGTTAGTATTTTCATGGATTTCGGTATGCATTATACAATTTAATGCCGGGATAGGATCCACTTTTGTGCAACAGTGCTGTATTTGTTGTTTGTATTGTACATGTGTGTGGCAGCTGTGTAAAGATTCGTTCCTGGCGATCCATGGACTGCACTGTTTAATTTTAATTTTTAAAATAATTCATCTTTCTAGCATGTATAGCCATGAAAGTGGTAGTATTATATTTTTCTTAACTAGTGTCTTGCTTGATAATCTTAAATCTGTCCCTTCCAATAGTCTAAAAATCATTTCCTGTAATCTAAATGATCTCAGACTTGCTCCATATTTCTCTAAATTACTACATCATATTGTAAGAACATCCGTCAAATACATGGTCCTGAGATTATCAAATGGTATAGGTTTCTTAATAACCTTATTACCAAACATATTTTGCTCAGTCTCCTATTCGTGTAGTCTTTATGATTATCTCATTTTATACACTCCTGGAAATGGAAAAAAGAACACATTGACACCGGTGTGTCAGACCCACCATACTTGCTGCGGACACTGCGAGAGGGCTGTACAAGCAATGATCACACGCACGGCACAGCGGACACATCAGGAACCGCGGTGTTGGCCGTCGAATGGCGCTAGCTGCGCAGCATTTGTGCACCGCCGCCGTCAGTGTCAGCCAGTTTGCCGTGGCATACGGAGCTCCATCGCAGTCTTTAACACTGGTAGCATGCCGCGACAGCGTGGACGTGAACCGTATGTGCAGTTGACGGACTTTGAGCGAGGGCGTATAGTGGGCATGCGGGAGGCCGGGTGGACGTACCGCCGAATTGCTCAACACGTGGGGCGTGAGGTCTCCACAGTACATCGATGTTGTCGCCAGTGGTCGGCGGAAGGTGCACGTGCCCGTCGACCTGGGACCGGACCGCAGCGACACACGGATGCACGCCAAGACCGTAGGATCCTACGCAGTGCCGTAGGGGACCGCACCGCCACTTCCCAGCAAATTAGGGACACTGTTGCTCCTGGGGTATCGGCGAGGACCATTCGCAACCGTCTCCATGAAGCTGGGCTACGGTCCCGCACACCGTTAGGCCGTCTTCCGCTCACGCCACAACATCGTGCAGCCCGCCTCCAGAGGTGTCGCGACAGGCGTGAATGGAGGGACGAATGGAGACGTGTCGTCTTCAGCGATGAGAGTCGCTTCTGCCTTGGTGCCAATGATGGTCGTATGCGTGTTTGGCGCCGTGCAGGTGAGCGCCACAATCAGGACTGCATACGACCGAGGCACACAGGGCCAACACCCGGCATCATGGTGTGGGGAGCGATCTCCTACACTGGCCGTACACCACTGGTGATCGTCGAGGGGACACTGAATAGTGCACGGTACATCCAAACCGTCATCGAACCCATCGTTCTACCATTCCTAGACCGGCAAGGGAGCTTGTTGTTCCAACAGGACAATGCACGTCCGCATGTATCCCATGCCACCCAACGTGCTCTAGAAGGTGTAAGTCAACTACCCTGGCCAGCAAGATCTCCGGATCTGTCCCCCATTGAGCATGTTTGGGACTGGATGAAGCGTCGTCTCACGCGGTCTGCCCGTCCAGCACGAACGCTGGTCCAACTGAGGCGCCAGGTGGAAATGGCATGGCAAGCCGTTCCACAGGACTACATCCAGCATCTCTACGGTCGTCTCCATGGGAGAATAGCAGCCTGCATTGCTGCGAAAGGTGGATATACACTGTACTAGTGCCGACATTGTGCATGCTCTGTTGCCTGTGTCTATGTGCCTGTGGTTCTGTCAGTGTGATCATGTGATGTATCTGACCCCAGGAATGTGTCAATAAAGTTTCCCCTTCCTGGGACAATGAATTCACGGTGTTCTTATTTCAATTTCCAGGAGTGTATTTTATTGTATCCACATACCGAGAAATTTTATACTCTCTGTTTTTCCGATTGCTTGCTCACCTTTAAAAAGAGGTGTGAAAGTATGAACGAGGATCACATGTAACTCATAACTCAACTCTGATACACTTGATTAAATTTCAGCTAAACTTAAAACGCTAACGTCTTACTGCGTGGAAAAAGTGTGGAACTAGAAGGGATGTGGGTGGGGATAGGGAAGATAAAGTATGACATGCAAAACTAACTCTGGCCACTTCATCCCTACTTAGTACTCGTATGACTTACGAGCAAGGGAAAAATATGGTAGGTGTAAGACATCCTACGTTTGGGGTTGAAGAAGTGGTGATATGTAAGCATACCTCTGAAACGTCTGCAGAAACATTAGTCAAATATAGCTTATTACCTAGGGGAAAGACACCTCTGACAGCAATGGAATTGGGAGTGAAGCTGTGATGTAGGTTACATGTTAAACCAATCGAAACCCACCATCAATATTAATGTCGGATCAATAGTTGTAGGTGTTGCTGCGCTGAGCGGTTACAATCTTGATGGAATTGTGAATAGATGTGGAAAGAGAGTGACATGTAAAATAACGTAACTCTCTGGTGTCATTGTCAAAACCACACTTACTGGGGTCGCTAATCTGAATGGTGGCATTTCAAACGATACTTCACCACCGAGTGTACCGAAGTGACGAATATTACTAACAAATCCAAAGCTTTCGGAATTTTTTTCAGAATAGAATTTCATTCCATTTGCCATGTGCTTTGATGTGAGTAAACGAACACAGAAGAATTCACAAGAAGACATCTGCTCCTGATCAGCAAAGTAATGCCTAAGGGCGATATTAGTCCTGACACAAAAATACATTTTATACAAATTACAATTTTGTCCCGTATGTTTTTCATCTTGAGCACAAGATATATTCAACTGTTAACAGTGATTAGGAAAAAACTGATGTGTGGGAGGCATAATCAATGTTTACTAGATCTTTTCCACTTCCTCCCTGCTTAAACGCACGGGTGTTTATCATAGACATAAAACTCAGGTTCCTGGAACATATCTCCTTTGTTATTCGTTAACGAATGTGGTTCCAACATGATAGAGTGTTACCTTACTTTGGACTCAAGATTCGTGAGCACGAGGATCAGACATTCCTTAATAAATGGATAGGCAGAGGTGGTCGTCAAGAATTCTCGTTGCCTGCGACACTGTTCAGTGTACGCTTGGGATATTAAAACGAGTACCAAAAATAGTGCGGCGAGACCATGTCGGCATTGCTGCTGGCGAACCCCGTTTCGAACAGCTGATGTAATTGCAGCAGTTTGTCAAACTTGTGTAGATAAATGTAATTCATTGTTACTGTACCGTAGACAGGATTTTCGATCTCTATGGCATAAAGTTACGCGCACCATCGACAGGGGAAACTGTCTGAGAGTACTGTGGAGAATTCATAGGGAATTCCGCAAGTCTTCATGGGAGTTCGGAAGTTGAGGCCCTTAGTTTGAGCGCTGCACGAAGCTAAGGCAGAACTTAAATAAATTTTCGCTTATACCTTTCTACTCGACCGTTTCCGGACTAGCGTCTCTTACTTCAAACTAATACACTTACCCTTCCCCAAAATCCCTAAAAGCTTGTATCATCACTACGGATTCATCCTGTAAAAACGCTGCTCTTCCTAGATTGTTTCTGTTAAGACACACATTTATTCCCATTACCACATAATAACCACGTTGCTGCCTTTGTAGTTTAAACAGTAGAGAAATGCGAGGGAATCAGCCAGTAGCGTAAACTGCAGTCTTGCAGTTCGTCCATCCATGTTCCCTGGAACGTTCAAAAAATTGAACAAACTCTACCTAGGACGGAGAGCGCTCTCATTTATATTAAATAACACCAAGTACTGCAGTTCACACTCCTGCTAAATTAATAAGAAACACTCATCTTTTAGGAAACGCAAAGCTAAAAAAAATAATACAGATAGCGGGACACGTCCACAGTTCACGACTCAACCGATTGCGCTCCAGTTCCAGCATGCTGAAAGCGTCTTAGTAATGGTGTACAGTGTACACAAATGTCTGAACGCCGTAAGCGGTGATGTCATTATTTGAAGTTTAACTGTCACAAACTGTACCGAAAGCTACACACTTTTGCTAAATCTTAAGTGTGCTGTAATAATGAATGGAGACTTACATGTTGTTGTTGTGGTCTTCAGTCCTGAGACTGGTTTGATGCAGCTCTCCATCCTACTCTATCCTGTGTAAGCTTCTTCATCTCCCAGTACCTACTGCAACCTACATCCTTCTGAATCACCTTAGTGTATTCATCTCTTGGTCTCCCTCTACGATTTTTACCCTCCACGCTGCCCTCCAATACTAAATTGGTGATCCCTTGATGCCTCAGAACATGTCCTACCAACCGATCCCTTCTTCTGGTCAAGTTGTGCCACAAACTCCTCTTCTCCCCAATCCTATTCAGTACCTCCTCATTAGTTATGTGATCTACCCATCTAATCTTCAGCATTCTTCTGTAGCACCACATTTCGAAAGCTTCTATTCTCTTCTTGTCCAAACTATTTACCGTCCATGTTTCACTTCCATACATGGCTACACTCCATACAAATACTTTCAGAAATGACTTCCTGACACTTAAATCTATACTAGATGTTAACAAATTTCTCTTTTTCAGAAACGCTTTCCTTGCCATTGCCAGTCGACATTTTATATCCTCTCTACTTCGACCATCATCAGTTATTTTGCTCCCCAAATAGCAAAACTCCTTTACTACTTTAAGTGTCTCATTTCCTAATCTAATACCCTCAACATCACCCGACTTAATTCGACTAAATTCCATTATCCTCGTTTTGCTTTTGTTGATGTTCATCTTATATCCTCCCTTCAAGACACCATCCATTCCGTTCAACTGCTCTTCCAAGTCCTTTGTTGTCTCTGACAGAATTACAATGTCATCGGCGAACCTCAAAGTTTTTATTTCTTCTCCATGGATTTTAATACCTACCCCGAATTTTTCTTTTGTTTCCTTTACTGCTTGCTCAATATACAGATTGAATAACATCGGGGAGAGGCTACAACCCTGTCTTACTCCCTTCCGAACCACTGCTTCCCTTTCATGCCCCTCGACTCTTATAACTGCCATCTGGTTTCTGTACAAATTGTAAATAGCCTTTCGCTCCCTGTATTTTACCCCTGACACCTTTAGAATTTGAAAGAGAGTATTCCAGTCAACACTGTCAAAAGCTTTCTCTAAGTCTACAAATGCTAGAAACGTAGGTTTGCCTTTTCTTAATCTTTCTTCTAAGATAAGTCGTAAGGTCAGTATTGCCTCACGTGTTCCAGTATTTCTACGGAATCCAAACTGATCGTCCCCGAGGTCGGCTTCTACTAACGAAAGCAATAATACCAAAAGCATCAAATACGAGAAGACTTTAATTACCGATATGCAGTTTCCCGCCTTTTTATTACAACAAATAGTATCAAAAACGTTTTTAATAGATCCTCATTGATATAGTGCTTGGAAGTATCTTACGTTCATACGCTACAACACAAAACTCAGCAAATATGGAGTTCAACTCCATATGCGCCCGCAGATCGTTGTCTAGTGGCTAGCGTTGCTGCCTCTGGATCACGGGGTCCCGGGTGCAAATTCCGGCCGGGTTAGGTATTTTCTCTTCCCTGGACTGGATATTTGCGTTGTTCTCATCATTTCATCATCGTCATTCGTGACAGTAGCTTGATTGGATTGTGTAAAAAACTAGTCTGTGAAAAAATTTGGACTTTGTACAGGCGTTGATGATCGCACAGTTGACCGCCCCACAAACCAAACATCATCTTCATCAACTCAATATGCCTTAATCCAATAAGGCATCCCCTAAGTTCTGCTTCTGCCATAAAAGCGTGACCGCTACGGTCGCAGGTTCGAATCCTGCCTCGGGCATGGATGTGTGTGATGTCCTTAGCTTAGTTAGGTTTAAGTAGTTCTAAGTTCTAGGGGACTGATGACCACACATGTTAAGTCCCATAGTGCTCAGAGCCATTTGAACCATTTCTGCCATAAAACTGATACTGCATCTCATTAACCACATTGCTCTCCACGAGGAAAAATGTCTGGGTTGGCACATTCTCCCTTCAGTCTTCGCAGTGTCGTCCTCGCTGGGACGCTACAAAATTCGCGCAGCTCCTCGTCCACTAGCGCCGTGCAGTCCACGAGACTAATTACGAGACGTATTGCTCCGTACACTTCGTCGTTTATTGGTGGACCCAAATTTCTTTTATTTCCCGCTACACATGTACCATCACGGTAAACGAAGGTCACTAGCCTCGCTTTAGCCCACGACGCAGAGTTCGACAACCGAATTGGGAAATCAGCACGACAAACAATTGCTACAACGTCTCCAGTTGGTTTGTAGTAGTACTTCCTCCGTAACAAAAACTGTATAACAGTGTAATAAATTTAAAAGGGCGAAAGACACTCACACACACAAAAAACACAAGTTTCCACTTCTATAAGATCGCCTCGTCGTAATCAAACACTACGTCCAGTAAAAAATAAAACCATAAATAAAATTAAAAAGATTAAAAAATCGGAAAACAAGTAAATTTATCACTGAGGATCACTCACAACCGACTTGATACTAGCAACATTTCGAAAATCAGAGCACCGTCCCACAGTGCCCTCAATTCCCATCGTTCCCTAGTAACGGCTGCCGGGTGACTCGCGATTTCGAGAACTGAAAACCCCCCTCCCACACACACACGAAACTATTTTAACGCTCAGATCTTTCCACCATAGCCTCCAGAGCAGAATAAAGGCATCACATGATTTAAATAATGAAAAACTGCACCAGTTACTTATATTTCATGCGTAGCACAACACATTTCGAGTATTTATTACCATTTCCAAGTGAATATTTTTAACGATGTTCGCATGTGCAATTTTCTGCCTCTCTTGCACTATAGATGTCTTTTCGAGGTTATACTGCAATCGGAAAATGCGGCCAAACGAATGTTGTAGTACTTTTCTTTGCAAATCTCAGAAACTTTATTTTACTTTCTTCTACTTACAAGTACTGTGCCTCCTCCATTACACACAATGTCATACACTCGCAAATCACCACATTCACTTTTTGTTTTAGTAATCAAAACGTACTTCAAAAACAAACATTATAAGTGACTATTCGCCTGTGAATGACATACTGGATAATGGAGGAGGCACAATAACTGTAACTAGACAAACAAAATTACCATTTCTAACATTGCTGTTGTTGTGGTCTTCAGTTCGGAGGCTGGTTTGATGCAGCACTCCATGCTACTCTACCTTGTGCGATCTTCTCCATCTCGAAGTAACTAGTACAACCTACATACTTCTCAATCTGCTTAGTGTATTCATCTCTTGGTCCCCCTCTACGATTTTTACCCTCTACGCTGTCCTCCAATAACAAATTGGCGATCCCTTGATGCCTCACAACATGTCCTACCAACCGATCCCTTCTTCTAGTCAAGTTGTGCCACAAATTTCCTTATTTCTATAAATCTTTTTCTTTTATAGTGTTGTTGTTGCTGTTGTTGTTGTTGTCTTCAACGAAAGACTGGTTTGATGCGGCCCTCCATGGTACTCTATCCTGTGCAAGCTTCTTCATCTCCCAGTACCTACTGCAACCTACATCCTTCTGAATCACCTTAGGGTATTCATCTCTTGGCCTCCCTCTACGATTTTTACCCTCCATACTTCCGTCCAATACTAAATTGGTGATCACTTGATGCGTCTGAACGTGTTCTACCAGCCGATCTCTCCTTCTGGTGTAGTTATACCACAAATACCTCTTCTCCCCAATTCTATTCAGTACTTCCTCATTCGTTACGTGATCTACCCCTGTAATTTTCAGCATTCTTCAGTAGAACCACATTTCGAAAGCTTGTATTATCTTCTCGTCTAAACTATTTATCGTCCATGTTTCACTTCCATACACGGCTACACTTCACACAAGTACTTTCAGAAAAGACTTCCTGAGACTTAAATGTATACTCGATGTTAACAAAGTTCTCTTCTCAAGAAACGCTTTCCTTGCCATAGCCAGTCTACATTTTTATATCCTCTCTACTTCGACCATCATCAGTTATTTTGCTCCCCAAATATCATAACTCATCAACTACTTTAAGTGTCTCATTTCCTAATCTAATTCTCTCAGCATCACCTGATGTAATTCGAATACATTTCGCTATCCTCATTTGCTTTTGTTGATGTTCATCTTATACCCTCCTTTGAAGACACTGTCCATTGCGATCAACTGCTCTCCCAAGCCCTTATCTCACTAAAACACATAAATTACGTAAACAAATTCTTTTGAAAATAATGACAAATTCTCGAAATGCGTTGTACTAAGCATGAAAAAATAACAAAATGCTACAGTTTTTTATTAATTAAATCCCGAACACCATAGTTTCCGGCTTTCCAAAAACATCGGACACGATTAACGAAATAAAAGCATTTCAACTGATAATTTCCTCCAAACGCTCATAATACAGGGCTACTACACGGTCCAGTCACGTTAATTGACCACCGCCTATGTTCATCGTCGATGTGCAATAACTACTCACGGACGGGAGGTGGCAGCACTGTCAGTGGCGGGAATACGAAGCGTATCGGGAGGACGCGGATAACAGGGCAGTCGTTGCCGTAAAGCGGAAACGGAGCGATTTATCTGACGCCCAAAAGAGAATGATCACTGGCCTTCGGGCCACGAGTGGAAGCCTTTCCCAAACGGATAAGTCTGTAGACTGTTCGCGTGCCTCCATGATTAAAGTATGCCGTGCGTGTCGAATTGCGCTATCCGAAACGGCACCGAGGCAACTGGATGGTGCACCAAGGGCCATATGTGACAGGGGTGAACGATGGCTGTGGAGATGTGTACGGGTGAATAGACATATAACTTCTGAGTAACTGACCACCAAGATGAACCACGGCGCTACCAGGAGTGTCTCCTCAACGAGTATTCACCGAAAGTTATTGCTATGGACGTCCGCAACAGGCTCCTGGTTCATGCATCCATGCTGAGTTCATCTGCGACGAATGCTGGAATTTCCACGCCAATACCGCAACTGTACGCCCACAGATAAGCGACAGGTGGTCTTTTCAGATGAATCACGTTTTGTGCTCTGTAGGACAGATGGCTGTTAGCGTGTACTGCCCTGTAACAATCGTCGTAAGGGTCCAGGGCGGAGGAAGGAGCATCATGTTCTGGGGAATCTTTGCCTGGCATTTCCTGGGTGATTTCGTCATCCCGGAAGGCACAATGGCTCAACAAAAGTATGCATCTACCTTCGGTACCAAGTCCACTCCTACAAGCATTTCGTTTTTCCTCGGCACGATGGCATCTACCACCTGGACAATGCAACGTGTCACATAGCTGGCAGAATGGCTTTACGTACTGTTGGACGACCTCGATCAAAACTTTTCACGCCGCGGATTCTCAGCCGAGAAACCTAGCGTAGCTCACCGTGGCACTAGAGTTGTCATGGTTTCACTTTCTTGTCCTTACCTTCCAGAACCTCACTGACTCTCTTCCTGAACGTATTGCAACGGCCCATGGATCAAAACATGCTTATTGAGGATTCTGACACTTTGCCACATTAGTGTTACCGGACATTGTTTATAAATGAGTCGTTCTTCTTCGAAGTTCTATATCTTCTGAAGTATTACATATAAAAGTATTATTGAAGCACCAGATCCGTAAACTCACAGAATTTACACTGTAATCGCCAAATAGCGTTACAAGTCCTGTGTTTGGACAAAATGGCAACAAAGCTAGAAAAGAATTTTTGTATCTTGGAGTATGCGAGATGTTTATGTGTAAAAACAGTGCAGCGTGCATTCAGATAGAATAATGAGAAAATACCGCCAAGTAGAAAGAGCATTTAGGGACATTCGTTGTTTCTGCAAACAGAAAAGTATCGGCCGCGCAAATGTACCAGAGACAAAATTAATGGTCAGCCCAAGCTACGAACTTGGAAGAAGGCAGCAAATTGCGTGGAATATTTTGCGATGGCGGTTACGTTTCAGGCAGTACCACCTAAAGATAGCGTAACAAATAAAACCGGAAGATTATGGCCGCTGCCTTCAGTTTACATCATAATGTAAGAAGCACTCGAGAATGCACATTTCGCCTCCAAGCTGATATTCAGCAACGAAGCAGCCTTCCAGTTATCTGCGGAAGTTAGTCACCACAATGTGGGAGTGTAGTGTGCTGAAAAGCCTCATGCGACGCTCAAACGAGATTCTCAATGCCACAGACGAAGCTGCATAGGCCGTTTCTCTTCAGTGACAATATGTGACGAACAGCACTTACTTGACATGCTGCAGTTGTAATTGTTTCCACTACTGACTGATTAATCCCACAATTTCTTCTTCAAACGCCTCGTGATGACTGGGTGTTGTGTGATGTCCTTAGGTTAGTTAGGTTTAAATAGTTCTAAGATCTAGGGGACTGATGATCATAGATATTAAGTCCCATAGTGCTCAGAGCCATTTGAACCATTTTTTCTTCTTCTAACAAGACGGGGAATCCACTCATTGGAGCATCGATGTTCATCGCAACCTAACCAGTGAACTCCTGCATTGCTGGATTGTTCGTAGAGGTGAAGGCGACGTGCCTCTGTTTGCTTTCCACCCAATGTCGCCTGACCTAACTCATTACGTCATGATGAAAAATGCCGTTTCATCTGTTTGCTAAATACTTATGATCCTTCAGGGATACATATGTATTTTATAATTAGTTCAAACGATAACCAAGAGATGAGTCAACGTTCTTTGTCCAATGGTGATAAAAATGTTCAACCGCCAAGAGGTCATTAGTCTAATTTAAAACACGGCAGAATGCGCGGGATCAAACGCGTAATGCCATCGTGAAAACGTAAGGCGCCCAGTGACCGCCTAGACGAAGTAGTGGTTGAACATTTTTATCACAATTGTACAAAGAATATTGGGTCATGTACTGGTTATCGCTTGAACTAAATTACTAATTTATTAGAAAATCTGGGAAATCTGGGACTCGCTTCTGGACACGCACCATGTAAGTGCAGTGGACTGAGTATGTTTCCACTTAAAACTGGCCCGGAAAACATTTGTGAGAAAATTCACCAGTGTGCGTCTTCGAACTGTCATTAAATTCGTACGGAGATAATTTTGTGAACTTCGAATGATGCTCGATATGTAACGACTTTAATCCCTGAGCCGGCCGCGGTGGTCTCGCGATTCTAGGCGCGCAGTCCGGAACCGTGCGACTGCTACGGTCCCAGGTTCGAATCCTGCCTCGGGCATGGATGTGTGTGATGTCCTTAGGTTAGTTAGGTTTAAGTAGTTCTAAGTTCTAGGGGACTGATGACCTCAGAAGTTAAGTCCCATAGTGCTCAGAGCCATTTGAATCATTTTTAATCCCTGAACTTACATTCAATTATTACCGTTTGACTGGCTCCAAGCACTGTTTTTCTTTTCGTTTTTTATTAGAAAGACAGTGGCATCCCATTACTTCGAGACTTTCATTAAAGCAGCGATAAGGTTTTCTCTCTTGGGATTCCATTATTCACTGTCGATGATAAACTTCCATGGAGCCACAACTTTCGGTTTAGGAGATGGCCTTTTGCGTTAATGAGACAACTTTACAGGACACGAGGTAAACAATTCTCTTAATGGTGAAGTGGGGAATTGGGCAGCAAAATAACTGATGATGACTGAAGAAGAGAGAAGATAAAATGTAGACTGGCAATGGCTAGAAAAGCATTTCTGAAGAAGAGAAATTTGTTAACATCGAACATAGATTCAAGTGTTAAGAAGTCTTTTCTGAAAGTATTTGTCTAGAGTGCAGCCATGTATGGAAGTGAGACAAGGACGATAAACAGTTTAGACAAAAAGGAGAATGTAAGTTTTCGACATTTGGTGCTACAGAAGAAGGTTGAAATTTATGTGGGTAGATCACGAAGCTAATGAGGTGGTACTGAATAGAATCATGGAGAGAAGAAATTTGTGGCACAACTTGACCAAAAGAAGGGAATGCCTGATGGGGCTCATTCTGAGACATCAAGGGATCACCAAGTTAGTATTGGAGAGAACTGTGAGGTAAAAATAGTAGAGGGAGACCTATAGTTGAGTCCAGTAAGCAGATTCAGAAGGATGTAGGTTGCAGTAGTTACTTTTACTTGAAGAGGCTTGCACAGGAGAGAATAGCATGGAGAGCTGCACCAAAGCAGTCTTAAGACTGAAGACAACAACAACAACAATCGGTATGAATGTTGTCAGTGTCCGCCCCCGGCAGCTGAGTGATCAACGCGACGGACTGTCCATCCTAAGGGCAAGGGTTAGATTCCCGGCTGGGTCGGAGATTTTATCCACTCAGGGACTGGGTGTTGTGTTGTCCTAATCATCATCATTTCATCCTCATCGACGCGCAAGTCGCCGAAGTTGCGTCAAATCGAAAGACTTGCACCAGGCGAGCGGTCTACCCGACGAGAGGCCCTGGTCACACGTGATTTATTTGTTTAATGTTGTCACTCAGAATGTTATGACGACGTGTTATGCTGTTGTGCCAGTTAAACAAATCAAGACTGTTTTTGTGGTACGGACATTGCTCATGTGCAGCTGAAACTAGGAAACACAACAAAATGTTTTTGTCTTCACTTAAAACTTGCGGGCTAATAGGCCGTGGTCGAAGTATAAAACTCTCCCCTGACGTTTCGTCTCCGACTGCGGGAGACATCCTCGGAGGTAAAGCGGCGCTTTACCTCCGAGGATGTCTTCCGCAGTCCGAGACGAAACGTCAGGGGAGAGTTTTATACTTCGACCACGGCCTATCAGCCCGTAAGTTTTAAGTGAAGACAATACCGGCCGTGAAAGTTTACATTGTATGATCAAAATGTTTTTGTGATCTAGACTCCGAGAATTTTTCATCCTTACAATTTCAGCAGAATCATCATATAGATAATCTCAGTGGAAAATGGACAAACTGTTTATCACAGACAACTGGTGTTCCACCAACAGAGAAAACCAATAGAGTTCCTGCGCAACCTCGCTGGATATTTTATGTTCAAATGTTTTGAACAATGGAAAGCAAAGAATGTAGGCGTGTGTGGAGTCAAAATGCTGCTGTTTGAAGCCGCCATCTCTAGCTCAGAACTAAATTTGTGGTATCAGACTTTTTTTTTAGACGTGACACTTCGTAGTCTATTCATCCGCTGCAACGTATTTAATCAGTATTGGTGAAATTTTTCACGGCGTTAAGACGTGTTTCAACATATAAGAGGCGATCAAAGTGTTTCCGTTCTAAGGCCGTACAGTCCAGAATCGGTTTCTTCTACGGCAAAATCGCCGTGGGCATTGAGGCAATCAGTCCATCGACGCAAAAGGTTGAAGATACCTATTTGGTAAAGAACTGCGTCCTGCTGGCTGAAGAAGTCCGTCACATCTATTGCACATCCTCGACCGACAGGAATGGTCGATCTTTCAAGGCCTTTCTTAAGGAACCATTGACGTGATAATCGCATGGAGAGAGATCAGCGTTATAGGGCGATTTTGCGTGTGTCCCCAGTTGAATCGGCTCAGCTTGAGCGTTACGGCATTTGCGACATGGGACTTGCGTTATCATGAAGCAGAAGCATTCCACAGCGATGATATTCGACAGACGTGCTGCCCCATACACATTCTTCAATCTCCGATGGATATATACTGGTGTTTCTCCTTTAGCAACCAAAAACAAAATAACAGCACGTTAATCCTGTTTGGACACATTTGGCAATAATGTTGCCATTGTTTACGTTTTCGCATTTTCCGCACGCACTTCGGAAAGTCACGAACGCCGCACAAATCCCTTGCCTAGATGTCTGTGCTTAAATACCCACGCAGTCTTTGACCGCCCCTTATAGAAGCACAGTAATCCGCTAATTATTCATAGTTCTTTAGATACGGTAGTAGTCTCGGTTTTTCTACGTCGGAGAAGCGCTTTTCGGTGTAAACGTGTTTTGCTCATCGTCACTGTACTGCTGTTGTTCTTTATTTTCTCTTCAGAAATATGGTCATCCCAGTTCTACCCACTGATTTTAGATTGTTTCATTCGTAATATTTTGGCTCTAACGTCAGTATCGATCTAAATTTTTGTACCTATGTCAGAAGAGTTCTCCCTGTGTTTCATAAAACTCTGTCGCCCTCCCACACTCTATTGTTCAGTTCGCGATCCATATACCAATTTTGTGAGCATTGCTTTCTGTGTCGCTATCGGGACCCCTCCCGTTATTCCCTTCCCTCTTCTTCCAACCCCCTGCCCCCCTCCGCCTTTCTTTTTTTATAGATATGTATACACGCGCCCTCCTCCTCGCGGGCCATCTGTGGGAGGAGAGAGAAGTCGGAGAAGGATTTCCCTTTCATCGCACGCTTTTTGCCTTTTAACCGGAAGTGGAGTCCGTTTGGCAGAGGCCGGAGTGCTGCAGATGAATAGAATCAGAATTACAAATGCCGCCACCCTCTTCTTCCGCCCCTGCCCGCAGCCCCGTTCCTTCCCACTGGCGATGCCGGCCCGTTTCCTAGCGACGAGCCGCCGGCAGAGGGCTCGAGCAGCGCAGAGCAGCACTTCCGCCGAAAACAACGCCTCGCTCCCCCCCCCCCCCCCCCAATCGCTCACCCACGCAGGCCTCTCCAGCGCTCAGAGCACAATCACAAGAGACCGAGAGTGGTGCCACGGCGCGGTGTTTCGCTGACATACACTGGGCGTTGTCGTTCGCGCGAACCAGTCCGTTCACGCTGACACTGAAACATAAACTGCGTATGCCATTGTTTGTTGGAGTGCTTCGAACAGAACGTGTTGCCGCACTGTCAAGGGCAGAAGCGATGAACGCAGACTTCACGCCAGACTGAGAAACGTTCCGTTCTACATCTGCATCTACATCTACAGGGATACTCTGCAAATCACATTTAAGTGCCTGGCATAGGGTTCATCGAACCACCTTCACAATTCTCTATTATTCCCATCTCGTATAGCGCGCGGAAAGAATGAACACCTATATCTTTCCGTACGAGCTTTAATTTCCCTTATTTTATCGTGTTGATCTTTCCTCCCTATGTATGTTGGTATCAGCAAAATAATTTCGCATTCGGAGGAGAAAGTAGGTTATTGGAATTTCGTGAGAAGATTCCGTCGCAACGAAAAACGCCTTTCTTTTAATGATGTCCAACACAAATCCTGTATCATTTCTGTGACACTCTCTCCCATATTTTGCGATAATACGAGGTGCGGCTAGAAAAAAACCGGACTGATGCTGGAAAAAACATTTATTTACAATTATTTACAATTTCATATTATCTCCTTCAATGTACTCTCCTCCTCGGTCTCTACACCGCTCCATACGAATTTTCCACTGTTCATAGCAATGCTGCAGATCATTTTCGGTAAGTCCATACATTACTTCCGTCGCTTTTTCTTTTACTGCTTCAACAGTCTCAAATCTAGTTCCTTTCAAAGCTGACTTGACTTTAGGGAAAAGAAAAAATCCACAGGGGGCCAAATCAGGTGAGTAGGGTGGATGATCTAAGATGGGAATGTTGTGTTTTGCCAAAAACGTCTTCACTGACAACGCACTGTGAGCTGGGGCATTGTCTTGGTGAAGGATCCATGACTTTTTTCTCCACAAATCGTTCCGTTTTCTCCGTACTCGCTCACGTAGGGTAGCCAGGACGCTAATGTAGTAATGCTGATTCACTGTTTGTCCCTCTGGTACCCAATCAATGTGCACAATCCCTTTGATGTCAAAAAAAATCAATCATCATTGCCTTGAATTTCGATTTTGACATTCGTGCTTTTTTTTGTCGTGGAGAACCAGGAGTTTTCCAATGCATCGATTGGCGTTTAGTTTCGGGATCGTAAGTAAAAAACCACGATTCATCGCAAGTAATAACATTTTGTAAGAAGGTGGGATCACTTTCAATGTTTTCCAGGATGTCAGAACAAATCATTCTTCGGCGTTCCTTCTGTTCAATTGTGAGACACTTTGGAACCATTTTTGAACACACTTTGTTCATGTTGAAACTTTTATGAAGAATCTGCCTAACACTTTCCTTGTCAACTCCTGTTAACTCAGACACTGCTCTGATTGTTAAACGGCGATCTTCTCGAACAAGTTTACCGATTTTTTCAATGTTTGCATCAGTTTTTGCTGACAATGGTCTGCCAGTGCGAGTGTCATCACTGGTGTCTTCGCGGCCATCTTTAAATCGTTTAAACCACTCAAACACTTGTGTTCGCGATAAACAATCATCGCCGTACACTTGTTGTAACATTACAAACGTTTCACTTGCAGATTTTCCTAGTTTGAAACAAAATTTGATGTCAACACGCTGTTCTTTCTGTACACTCAACATTTTCCGACGCACAGACAAAACGTCAACTACTTAAAACAGACGCCACGGGCAGACTGAGTGCAGGAGGCAGATGAAACTCGAGCAGTAGGCGGAGCGAGAGTCACGTGACAGGCCACGCGACTTTCAGCCTTATTGCATTCGTTTTAT